>NC_091823.1:57010858-57310858 GCF_038994185.2 Dermacentor albipictus
CAGTTTGCGCATATGCAATATGTAAACATACGTGACCCACTGCCATCATTTTCTCACTGCACCACCCAAAACGCCAAAGGCTTATGAAGCCCGCGTGAGCTGAAGGGGAGAGAGACTTCGAGAGAGCGAAGGCTCGCGAACAACTGTGCGCGTCTCCGCAGCGTCAAACCCAGGCGCAGAACCATCACTCACTCTCACCCGTACGTGGCATGCACGGACAAAGCAGGCTGAAAGGCACATAAAGCCATGGCCTGTTGTGCAAACATGCAGCTTTCGAGAAGAGGCCAAACAAAGTGAGTGATATGAGCGTCAGAGGAAGCCGGAGGGGAAGAAAAGTCATTTGTCACTCTTTTATATGACAAATTTTCAGGTGACTATAGGCGACGTGTGGGCAAAAGACTCCGTCTAATTAAGCGCCGGCCCAGCCACCGAGAACCCCGGCCTCCGTGTTCCCATTCTCATCTTTCAGTAACGCTCCCTAAAGGAAGTCAAAATAGACAGAAAACAATAAAACAAGACAAAGAAATAACATAAGTCGGCAGGCAAGAACTCTCGCCATAAGAACAGCACGACGGCGGGTGAATCCCCAATTTCCCCATTAATTTGAGCATGTGCCATACGGTGACAGGATAAAAAACCTCGAAAAAATGCAGAATGGTTGTCGGTAAAACCATGTTATGTTTTCCTGCGAAATGGTTGAAGCAATATAGCAAGTAACATCCTAGATAAACTAAAACATTTTAGTAGTCTTTGGATGGCGTCTCTTGCGCTGCTTTTAGTAACCAAAGTTTTTAAACTTTCCAAGAATAAAATCCCTTTCAGCGTACTTTATCGCCAAATCCTGTTCTTGGCCCGTGCTTACAGCAAACTAATCCGAGTCATAAAAAAAGTGAAATTATCGGCTGTCAATATGACATGTTCAGCCTAATATTACTGTTTGGTTCCTTCTATACCCGGACGTTGACACCTTTCCGATTATTTCATTTTATATGAGAGATAGGCAAAGGTACACATTTCTGCACGCTACGCCACTGAGCCTTCAAGTAAACGTTCAATGCGCATCTTTCTTTCTTAAGTCCCAGTCCCCGAAGAGTGTAAATTGGAACGTTCTTATCGAATGCCGCTGGTATATTTCGAGTTCATTTCATGCTCACATGTGCCCCGATTAACTTTGCAGTAAGTGGGTGCAAGATGGATCAGATAAACAGTAAAGGCGAAGGTCGCCTTTGTTCTGGGAGCTGGATGCGAGGCCATGATGAACAGCCGGCTACTTCACAGACATCTGCTATAGCATGCGCTTCAGTAAGCGTATAAGCTCTTAAAAGGCTTATTAGAATTCCTAATGAGCTATGCGAACGCATTCAACGCTAATATGGCCAACGTCCAGACAGGCTAGCGTTGCCTGCGCTAACCCTAATGCTGTGTAACGCCTTCAAAGTGGGTAAAAGAGGTCATTCGTCAAGAAGAGATTAAGAGCGGGCTTCACAATTTTGAAGCACGTATAGTAAGAATCTTCGAACTTGGTTTAAGCCCTAATGAACGAAACTCGAGGCTTTGCTTACTTTGTTGACTGGATGGTAGAACCTTTTGCTGCATCACAGGGCATCTCTAAGCACTTAGGGCAATCGACTTAGAAGCGCTTGTCTGGAACAAACTCGTAGAATAGCCATCCTAAGAAGCTTCTGCATGAGAATGATCTACCAGAAGCCCAAGGGCAGTTTACTTGAACGTATGCATGCATTGCAATCATCCCTTCAAAGGACTATATAAGGTTCTAGAGTTGAAAATTAGGTGGCTAAGCCGCCAACATAGTCTGCTACACATGCCCTATACGAGTGGTAGTGATGTAAAAACGTGGAATTTATTAAATGTAATAGTGTCTGTTTTCTCACCTTCATCAATTAAAATGTGCATAAATATCTGCAATCGGTGGGAAAATGCGGTTATGGCTGGAACGTATAGACCATAGCATCCCTCGCGCTTTTTAGATGCACTTCTGACAAACGAGCCAATATTGTTTGTTCTTTAGCAATCCTTACCTAAACGGCAACAATTTGGTCAAATTGTCTTGTTTCAGGGAAGTCGATATGGCTAGTTCATCTATACGCTTCGCGCGAGCTCAGTCGTCATTCTGCCGTCATTAGCATAATGTAACGTCCCAGTACGTTGTATTTCTAAGTTAAGAACAATTATCAGTAGAAGAACGAAAAAAAAAGAAAATTATCGCAGGGCGTGTCGAGGCCGCAAGATACACGCGGCAGGCTTGCAGTGGTGCTTCCTCATCAGCTTCACGAGAAGTCGAGTCCTGCATGGAGTGTCTGCGGCTGCGAGGAGAACATTGTCCACGTATTGTTCCACTGTCCTCAATTTGAAGCAAAAAGACAATCTATGCCCAACGCATTCAGAAAACTAGATGATCGTCTGGTGAGTGTACAGACAATACACTAGAACACTGCCACTACTGATCATCGGCTCAGAAGCAAATCAAGGCACTTCCTGTCTTTGTTCCTTCTTATTGTTCTGTCACTGTTCGCGCTTCATCTTTTGAAAGGGAACGTCTGGCTTGCGCGAGTGCCTTTGACTTTGCAGGGTGATCCGCGCACATCTCTCTCTTCCTTCTTTCTAATGCCCTTCTGCCTCTCCGCGGCATGGGGTAGCCAACCAGACTCTTGGCGGGTTAACGTGCCTGCCTTCCTTATATATATATATATATATATATATATATATATATATATATATATATATATATATATATATATATATATATATATGTTATGTCTCTTGTGCTTCTATACGATTCTAAACTAAAACTGTCTTTGCCTTGTCTTTCAACTTTCGCGTTGCTGCTGCAGCTGTTTCTCTGCTCGCCGCATCGAAGGGTCGTTCAGAGCGCATATATACATGGCAGGAGCGTGACAGGGAGTAAAGTCGACGCGAAAACCTCGTTTGGACCTAGCCATCGCGTGGCATGCGCACAATGCCATCTTGTAGTTCTCTGTGTTTCGCCACATTAGACTCTTGTCAGCTGTAATTATCTGTGAGCCCCCTCAAAAGCATTGCATAACCTGCAGTGCTTACCTTTTGACAAACTTGCAAGTCCAGGGGGGACTAAGATAGACGAAGAAAACCAGATAGGTGACGTCAACGATGTTTCGCTAGAGTGGTACCACAATGCCTTCCTACTCGCCCTGGGGGATGTCAAAGTGCATGGTGAAGCTCCCTGGGGGACAGAACAGTACCCTCTGAACGCTGTAATTAGGCGCGAGCCTCTCCGTAAATGCATTACAGGAGCCGCCGCGCTTACCTCTGTGCTCACGCGTCACAGGAACGACAGTCCAGGGAGATGTTAGAGGTGGCGTAGAAAGAGGAGGTCGGGATTGAGTACAACCGGATCCCCTACCGACGCAGACAGAAAACGGCTGATTAACGTTATCCCTCTGCATGCGCGGCAGTTCACCTAACATGACACGGGATAAAGAAAATGCTTCGTAGAAAGCATTGCTCATTTGTGCTTTCTTCAATAAAGCATCGTGAGCGAACGAATGACACCTCTCGCTGTTCTGTGCATTACGTGGACAAACACAAGTGGTGCAGGCAAGGTAACATTTCACATCACACCACGACTGTCGTATGCGTCAACATCCCCGCCAAATACCGTCAATGAACGCGAACAGCACAGAAAGCTTCGCTTAATATTATGTCGATTTCCACAGTCCATAGGATCTGCACATGTTTTTTTTCTTTTGTCTGCGTGCATTATTTCACGCTTATTTCATCTTATTTGCAACATTGAAAAAAAAGGTGGAAATGCAATATACAGACATACTTAACTTTACCAGCTACTGCTGTCCACACAGCGTTATCTATAGAAGGGTAGATGCGCCACGACATAACTATCTGTTTAACGCAGCGGAGTATTACACCTGCATGCTCAGTTACAAAGCTGAAGTGCTTTACAACTCTGACATGAAACACTTGTAAATATTTAAACTAGCCTGAACCAAGGTTGAGTGCACTTAACCATAGTCGATACCGGTGCACGTATCTAATGAATAAGTCAGCTCGACGAGGACTATGTATCTATGAGTCAAAGCATAACAAATTAGGTCCCAGCAAACGAAGAAACATCGAAAACACCTCTTCACTTGCACGAAGGCACCACGGTGGAGCATTCGTCCTCATTTCCGAAAGGTTTCGCCCAAACCCCGAGAGGCCACTTTTTTTCAAGAGGGCCAAATTAGGCTTCCAGAGCCATTCCTAGACCACTCTTTAATTGAAGACACTCTCTCGCGTGCATATTTTCCCTAGGTTCACTTTGGAAACTGCAGCCCAACCCATCAGGGCTAATTCCCCTCCCACTTCGTACTGAACTGTTGCGCGTTTCTTTTTTCTTCGTCGCTCGCACTTTGCACCTCCTAGCTAATTTTATTAGTTGCCTTTTGCGGGCGAGTCTGGTGCGGTAGTTGAGTGTGCCACATGCATTATGCATCCGCGTAATGAAAGTGTTTTGAAGCGGGCATGCTAACCTTCTGCAGTAACCGGCAGTGCCATGGCGGCGGTGGCAATTGGTCATTAGAGAGAAAAGAACTCATTTATTTAGGTTCGAGCGCCACGATCCAGTTAAGTGCTGGCTGCGTTCTTTTTGTTTTGTGCTTGCCTAAACGATAATGGCTTCCTGAAACAGCAGCAGACTTTTCCTTTCTTTTTTATTTTTCTTTTTTTTGGTAATGTAACGTGAATTTGTGGATAGCGTTTCCGAAAATTCGCCCCAGCAAAAGGGCGTCTCTCATTATTATGTTAAGCAGAATGATCATTACACAAAGCGTCCGTTTTTATATGTGATGGTATAGGGGTTGGAATCCGTGGCGCTTGGTTTCCTAAAGCCAGCCAAGCTATTTCGAAAACATAAGCACAGAACAAGAGGCGCAAGGGACCTCTACATATGGTAGGAAACTTAAGGTCACCGTGAGAAAAATACACAGACACCGTCGGTGGGCCATATGTAAAGGGAGAGAGAGAGAGAGAGAGATGCAAGCTTTGTTTTCTTCATAAGCCAGACGTGTTCACCAGGCTAACTTGGCATATTACTCCAAGTGCTAGGTGATAGTTATAATATACACAATAATTTCATAAACACAATAATGGTCAAATAGGCTCACAGGTAGACGCATACGCAATGGATATATTCGCAAAGTTTTGTTAAGGCCTGTGGACCTCAGGAACACCAGCAGCGCTTTGAAGGCGCGTAATGCGCAGGTGGTGCTTTTCCACGGACCGAGAACGTGCCGCTTCTCCAAGCACGAGTCGCGCTACAAGTGTAGTAGCTTTTTTGGAAGATTGTCTCTCTAATGCGCCTCGTAAATGTGTAATGCTCCTGAAAACTTACAACGTACATGCAAGTAAATAGATCATCGTGCACAACGGCACATCCGGCCTCGCAGCTTCGAACATGGTCTTCAGTAACTATGTGATTTTGTAAGTAGTTTCACAGAAGAAGGCGCGAGAAACAAGCTTATCTTAAGCTCAGTTTCTCGAGGCATCCCCAAACTGAGCGGATGTCATCACGGAGTATTAGCATGGCACAGTGTCACACGCGCGTTCGTTTCTCAAGCGTTTCCAGCGCTGGCGCAAGATTATATGCCAAGAAGCTGATACTCCGCTCTTACTGCCAAGTTTTGCGCGTTTTCGTTGATTTACGACGGTGACTAATCTATAGCTTCTGCGCGCAACGTCACCGAGATCCGGGAAAGAAGGAGGAGTGAGCGCAACGGGTGCACGAGCTGCACGCGACCGGCGTCTCCGTGTTGCAAATGAAGAATCACCGCCGCGGCGGCGATTCATGAATATTTCGTACACGTGCATCATCGGTGTTGCTCGGCTCGTATACCATACACCGTTCTTTTGTTTCCACTCACGTGGTGGTTACCTACCACCATATTTAAGACGAGGACTGCTTTCTCGCATCGAGATCGTTTCTACCGTTCCCGTGCCCGCGAAGAGATAAACGATCTTTCTACGTGGGCATGATCTCGCTTTCCTTGGACACATAAATGTCATTTGTCTTCCAACCGTTCACTGGGTTGTCCTGTTTTGTTCGAGCACGCGCCCATTGAACAAACGAAGAACGCGCCGCCGCGCAACCGTCGGTGCTCGTTCCCCGAGTTCGGCGCTTAGAGATATTTTCGGCGGAAGGCGAGGGTGCTGATATCATGACGAACGACCACGTACACAGCAGAGCGGGGGAACTTATCCTTTTCTTTATTTTCAGGAGAACGCGCGCTGTCTGCGTTACTTTACGCATGAATTTCCGCGACATGTCTGCCTTCTTATGCGAAAAAAAAAAACTTTCCTCAGACCTTTCGTTGATCTGCTTTTGCAGCAGCCGCAGTGGCAAAAAAGTACTCGTAACCAAACTCGCGAAAGAAGATACTCAACCGCAACGGTAATAATACCTTCGTTGAAATATGGTATACAGGAGGCTATAGCTTGCATTATTTTTTATTGTATAGGTTCTGCGTGAATTTCGTTCCTAAGGGTAATAAAGGTAGGTCGTTGTTTTTATAACTTACATTGCGTATAATGCACGAGTAATGGCAGAAATGATACCACGGCGAAGGTTCGTATATTGCATGGACGCGTAAGCATATATGCTCACCCGTCCAACTATGCAGTAATGAATGGTCATATTTACTGATTATACCATATATAGGTTTGCCCATAAAGTATGCATGCAAGCATCTTGCACGCACACCGCAAAAGCGAAATACTAAAGCTGTAGGTAAAATTACATGCCGCATGGGTAGCACTCTCGTGCTGAATTCCTAAGCTGCGCATCCATTCCACCTGCCTTTGGAAAATGAGGCATGCTAGCATTCCCATACTACAATATGATCTTCAGAGGCAAAAATTAAACGTTTTCTTCTATATACGATGAAATTGCTGCGCTGAAAAGTCGAATTAGTATGCTTGCTGCTAGTATATTATCAATTTATTCATGTGCTTTTTCGTGGTTTGTTTCTGCGTGAATTAATGTAAACACTTGATATAAAGAGTTGCGTAAATGTATTCATGAACCGATAGCTCGAAATACATGGCAGATATTTATTGAACTACTTGTAACTTAGAAAGATTTGTTCTTGGCCTAGTCGGTTTCTACAAAGGGGTACATTAACCTCTATAAAGCATGAAAACAGACGGTTCGCTCTATCTGTATTTATTTTATTTAGCCTAACTCATTTTTTCTACTTATTATACTATCTAAGCTGTAGGCTTGCTTTTTTTTCATCACGGGAGAACCACGATATAACGCAAACTCATATAACACCTCACTTTGAAGTAATAGCTTTGATGGCAAGGTGTGTATCTCCAAGTCATAATGACAATAAACTTCTATCAACATTTTTTTAGTGTCATAACGTGCATGTGCCTAGCCTACGCGAAGAGCAACTGCTTCCTGTATACTTGTTTTTTTTTATGCGAAGCATATTACGAGGGCTCAACCCAGCTCCTCAGGCGCGGCGGTGACCATGAAATCACGTGACACCGTGACGTCACGACAGAGGAGAAGTGGCTTTGGCTCAACTCTTGCAAGACGGGCTGGGTGGGAATCGAACCAGGGTCTCCGGAGTGTGGGACGGAGACGCTACCACTGAGCCACGAGTACGATGCTTCAAAGCGGTACAAAAGCGCCTCTAGTGAATGCGGTGTTGCCTTAGAAACGAGCTGTTTCTAAGGCTCAGGCGTGCGACGCTTGCTCAGGCGCACATTTCGTTGCCGCGCCGAACGCTGCGTTGCTCGACGCTCACCGCGTCCAATGCGGGGCGCGTAGTCGCTGGCGGGTCGACGGGAACGCTGTCGCGTTCCACTCTTGAAGGCGAAGCAGGGTAACGCATGAGTTGTTTCTTCGTCTAGCCGAACCAAATATAGCCAAGGAACAGCAGTTCACCAGGCTAAACAGTGGTTCAACAACTAAAATAAAGGCTAGTATGCTTCGCATCCTGGGCTTAACCTTAGCTAAGCCACAGCCATTTTTTATGCATCGCGTCATTAGAGTACTGCATTTCATATTATGAAACATTCCTGTCAATTATTCAGTCAAGATACACAGGCAGTCTCAACGTGGACTTCAGCGTTTACACGATGCGTTTTCAGCGGCACGCTTTTAGTGCTGGCGCTGTTTTAAAACAAAACGCGCTTTATACAGCTCACAACCCTGGTTCAGTGGCCCAGCTTACCCATTCTCGCGCAGTCATCCAACTTGTATAGTCTACTGGACATCTCTGGTTTGGCGACGGAATCAACAGAATCAACTTAAACCTGGAGCATTCGGAATAAATCACTCATGAACGACTGGTTTCGACAGCGAATCGTCGGTGCTGCCTACGGTTCACGGAGAGCGGAACTAATTTGGCCCGCGCCCGCTCGCCGGACGATTTTCGCCGGCACTCCTGGGCAAGCTTCCGCGCAATTTACGACGCGTGCCAGGGACTAGTCGACCATCGCGGGCACCCCGAAAAGGGGAAAGAAAATAGCCTGCAACCTCAATAGCTTTTCTTTGCGGCCCCCTTTATGTACATTTCCCTTTCTTTTCCCTGCGCCCTCACGGTTCCGTAATCTAATAGTTGGGCCCTCAGCGGGCGTTCTCTTTCAGACGACCGCTTTTCCAGCAGCCGCGCGCGCGTGCGTTCGACACGACGCACACCGTACCCAAGGCACGCCACGCTGCAGCGCGCCTGTTGGCGAACTGGCTGTGGCTTCTTCTAGAAAGCTGAAAAGCCCTCGGCAGCTAGAAGATGCGCCGCCTGGGGGAGATGTATACGTTCACCCCGCAGTCGTATAATGCAATTTTCTCGCGCGAGGGTTGTGTGTGTGTGTGTGTGTGTGTGTGTGTGTGTGTGTGTGTGTGTGTGTGCGTGTGCGTGTGTGTGTGTGTTTGTGTGTGCGTGTGCGTATGTGTGCGCACGTGCGCGCTAACCCTGGGAACCAGGGAGGGATGGGTGTCGCGTACGCGCGCAGAGTGGTGATTACGCTGGCCTTCCGTGGTGCACCCGCTGCTCCTTGACTCCACCGCTCTGTAGGTCCTTTTCAGAGGCAACGATGACATAGCCTCTCTTGTTGAACAAACTCCGTTTGCCGCCGGCGTTTCCCCGACTTCTAAGAACCGACTGCGAAGGCACGCCGCCGAAATGCTTTTATGAGCGCGGAAAGCACTGCTGCCAAATTCTGTTAAAAAATACAGGAACGTTCAGCCGGCCACGACACATAACCGGCGCTATCTTAATAGCAAGACTCGCGAGGCAATTTCATCCCTGAGTTGTCGAAAATACGCAGACAGCGATTGGTTTTTTGTAGCCACAGTCGCCTTCAACTGAGAGGTGACTTCCACCCGAAAAGTTAACGTGCAATTCTCATGACACGAAAGTACAAAAAGTCACCCTCTATGCTGCTCCATACCGAGAATATAATTTCATTATAGTACTCTGTTGGTATTTATTTGTACAAATGACGGTTGCCTTGTAAAAAGCAATATGAAGCTTGCTAGATATCTGATACTTCACTAAATATTTCGTGAAATATATCGATGAAATAAATTGAAAGCGCAGCTTTATCTTTGAGCAAATGAAAGGTGTGTAAGCTAGCAGTAGCCACGTGTAAGTACTAATTAAAATGCTAAAGCCACTGAATTTAATACAAAGCGTCAACAGTTGCTTTCTGTGCTTGTAATTCATGCTCCTTCGCCTAATAATTAATTTGTTATCGTTAGTTCAATTATTCTCACATTGAAAAATAAACTACAATTGTATGAGATCCTCCTCTGAGTTCATGGCAGAAGTAATCGTCCTATGAGAACCTCGAGAGGGGGGCTACGCAGTAAAGCCAGAGTGTGGCAAAGTGCGAGACCTCCGCGAGCTCTTTCGACAACCTCAATTGAATGCGCTAATGAGTTCAAGATATGAAATTCAACCCTCGGCACGCCTCCTGTTTTATTGGCTTATCGAGATTAACTATTGGGTTATCATCACTTGGGCGTTACCGCATGGGCAGCCCAAAAAACAAAATCACGTCGTGAAACCATTGGGGCCTTCTTTCATTTCCTTGTCGTTACACCCAGCATTACCTGTGCAAGTAAGTTTTGGAAAAAAAATTCACGTAGGAAATCCTGTGAGAGTTGTCCAAATGTTTAAGCATTGTGCCACTTGCTCAGTGCCACGCATCCAGGTGTCATTATCAATGTTTCGAAACTTGATCCTGCCAGTACAAACGACAGCGCTGCGCGACACGAACTCGTATAGACAGCGGCTCAAGCTCCATTGATAACATAAGCAAAGTACTGCAGGTTACAGTGCCTGGTGCGCTGATGACGTTCCAATCATTATGAACCATTATCGCTCATTATCGACTTATCCATCCATGTCGAACCATTATGGACTGTGATCAAGCGTACTCCGGCGACGGCTATATTTAACACGGCCACACGGACTGAATCTTGAAAGCGATCTGCGATGCGTACAGAGAGTTCCAACTGCCGATAGCTCCACGCGCTTTTTGCCGCTTCCCGTTGAAGAGAGAGGCCTGGGCCTATATCTAGAAAGCGATCTGCGAAAACGGCAGGGCGCAGCTTGTGCCGAGAGCTTCGTGAGCGCTGTCTTCTCGCCGCTTCGTTCACGTTTAAGTGAGAGGCAGCACAAAAACGTCGCTCGCTTTACAACGGTAAATTCGCTTTATAAAGGTAAAGCCACTGTCTTACCTGACGGGCAGGTGGAGAGATGGATGGACGGATGGTTTTTATGGTTGGGTAGCCATAGAAGTGCTTAAGCATTTAAAATTTATCTTTTAGCGTATTTGGAAGAAAGGAAGTGGTCGGCATGGGAAGGCACCAAGTCTTCACTGGCCGCATTCGACGGTGGATAAGCAGATAATATATAAAATAGGAGACACGCCCGGACATGGCCCTTAAAGGCGTGTCAAGCGGCTCACACCGAGTGTGTAGAAAGATAGCGAGACCTTCCCAGTATCGCGGTATTGCGTTGGTAACAATAAGCGGTGGTGGCGTTAACCATTGTCTAGTTATCTGTGTTTGAAGCGAGAAAGCTGCGTGTGCAGGATGCCCTCGTGTTCACATGCGTGGCTTCACCTAGACATTTGTCATCTGCTTTCGCATTCTGCGCTATTGTCTCTACTGACCACCTTCTGGAAAAGGGAGGTGAGCGATAAACTAGGGGAATCCTGCATAGCACCCAGAAAAGTGAATGCACAGCCACACAAGATGCTATGTCTAGTCAGCTAGAGTATCATATCCGCATGCTCCCTGCGTAACCTCTCGTCAAAGAACTAAATATTTGAAAACAGTTTTTACACCTAGTGAAGGCAGAATGTTTTATTACAGCCGCTGATAACACCTGTTTAATGGGACCGGGGCGCGATCACTAATTCTTCCAGCTTTCTGTGTGCACCCTCATTATACAACTGGGAACGTGAGCACTGAGGACGGAAAGCGTCTGCATCGTCATACGACTTGACTTCAAGAACGACTCAGCACTCGAACGGTATTCTATGCCTCCTTCTCTTACGGTAGGGGCAAAACCTTCGCCACCTTCCACATTCCGTGACACCACGGCGCGGCGATACTATAGGAAAAAACAAAACAAATAAAGCAGAAAAAGCCGCTGACCATTTGAACAAGGAACTAGATGAAAATGTTGAGAACCATAAATTAGAGTACACGCTGAGGCAACTGCTAGAAGAAAATTATGAAGATATCTTGCGGCCTCTATACGTCTGCTGCTGCATGGTAGCGCCACGCGGGGACCAATTATATTGCATAGGGCGCATGTAGAGTCACGTGCAATATGACCTGCAGCGCCAGTGCCCGCGGTCGAAGGGCTCCAAGACTGTACGGCTAGGCAGACACATGGTAAGTTCCAGACGTAAGCACAGCTTCAGTTAGTAGTATTTAGTAAACCGCTATTTCGCATGTCAGAGCCACCGCGCACCCTTAGAGCCCGTTCGACCACGAACAAGGGAGTTGCAAGTCATATCGCACGCGACTGTACGTGTGCGTGGGTAATTAGTGGTAGGCTTGGAGAGTAGGCTGAGAATTCTCTAGCAATAGTTGCGCTGCATAGGTATTGCGTGTGAGTGTAGCTAGAGTTTACTAGAATACGACTTTCTTCTTGTACTCTCTAGGTGGAGCAAATAAAAGGTGTCGCTGTTTTGTCGTGCCCTTCGCATGGCCACAGGTGACCTTGTGGGCTGTTTGACAGCAGCAACTGCTCATAACGGCATCAGAGAGAGAGAGAGAGAAGGGAGTAAGGAAAGGCAGGGAGGATAACGAGGCTGAGTCTATTTAGTTGCCCTACACGTGGGGAGGGAGAAGTGAAATAAAGAGAGAGGTAGGACTCGAGTCTAACAGAACTACGTGTCAACCCTCTACCGTCAACGTGTCTACAGTCTGTCTGTTGTCTTCAGATATTGAAGAAGCACTCGAATGGCTTTCTGGGCTGATGAACTGTCAGGCCAGGCTCCCAAGGCCATTGATTCTGTAAAGGGCCTATCGTTCAATCTATTCAAGGCTCACTGGAAAGCCTGACGTTTACTATAGAAGCGAGAACAGTTACACAAAAGATGATTGAATGTATCTTTACATTTGCACTCAGCGCACATCGGTGAATCCGCTATTCCATTACGATAGTTGTAAGAGTTAGCGAATGCTACTCCTGCCCACAGCTGACACAGCAGTGTTGCGTGATGTCGTGAAAGGTTCACTGGTAATTTCAGTTTTAGTGATGAGTCGAGGTTGTATAATCTGTATAACCGCAGAACTCTAACCATCGATTATAATATGATAATATTTAACACGCATATGACTATACTATACTATAGAGGAGCGGATACCGAGACAGACAATCGAATAATACGATCTCAGGCAGAGCGAGGGAGACAGAAAGCAAAGAGGGGAAAAACAATGAGGCTAACCAGGAGCACGTCCGATTTGCTGCGCTGCAATGGAGAAAGCGGATATAGGGACAAAGAGACAGAAAGGGGAGAGAAATAGCACTAGTTGTACGCACAATTGTATGCGTCTACATTTCGAATTAGAGACTGTTGAGCGCAGACGGAGAACCACTGAAAGAGCTTCCTCCACTTACGGCTTTACCTACACAGCCCATATTGGCAACAGGCCCTTGAACACATGCTCTATGTTTAAGTGCGAGAACATTGAGCGTTCGAAACTGCATTTGCTCTTTGGATGTACCCGTCCTTTCCGGTATGCCATCATCATTGGAAAGTTTACGCTCGTCGGCATACTTCTCATCACTTCCGGTTTACCGCGTTACCAGGGCCATGCACGGCAGCAAGAACGCTGGTAGCGACGTCTTGCGACGCAATAGTTAACCAGAGAGCTAACCATTAGGCTGATACTGCGGCAACCCAGCGTATTCTACTTGACTGTGGATGTAAACCGTTGGTAGCGACATAACCGCCAACGTGCAGCTCTTCCATGATTTTCCTTTGACGAGAACACTCTTGTGATAAGAAAATTGTGAAACGCATCGTAGTTGACCAAATCGACACTAGGTGTCCTACCAAGTTGGCTGCTAGGCTGCTGCTGTATACCACTCCGGTAATACGATGCACCGCAAAGCGTAACACGTTTTCAGGCCAGCTAAATCTCACTATTGTGTCATCCACAGGCCACCTTCTGATGATCAGCTTTGATTTTACCACATCCCGAATAAAACAAAGCGTTACCCTTCGCCACCGCTTCGGCACTCCTAGAGCGCTATGAAGTAAAACTTTCCAGGCTCTTCTATTCAATTTCTGCCAGCAGACCTCTATGATTAGTCAAAATTTGCTCGGGCCACCACACTTCGCTTCTTTGTCACGCACCGTCAGAAAAACCATGGAAGCTCCTAATTCGATATTATGTGTACACATTTATCATGCATTATTAGACCGAACAAAAGAAAAATGATTATTTCCTAGTCTATGTATTTTCACCATCAACCCTCGACGATTATTCAAAAGCATTCCTGCTGCACCCACTTCACCTGCCTGTCTCTCCACACTAAACAACCACAAAAACTCACTGCTTAAAAGTGACGTGTACGCATTAAAGATGCGTTATATGCCGAACAAAACTGATTTTTGCCTCCTTTTCTTTCTCTCTTTTTTGTTTTTTTTTTGCGCAATAATCGGAGGCTGCCCAGCTCCGAAATGCATATAAGATGGCTGCCTTCCGATCGTTCTGGCACTGGCTATTCGGAGCGGCCGGGTAGAATTAATTACATGCGTATTATAAAAATTGCGTGGCAGTACAAGATTGTCGAGTCATTTCAGCATCCAAACGATATCGCTCTGACAAACTTTCTTCCCTGAAGACCCATTTTAGCTGCATTGTTACCATCCCGTTGCACGCCGCAGCAATTTTCTACCAGACACTGAAAGCTAAGCAAGAAGAAGCGGGTCAATCACATACGCCGGTACCAACCTGCCCGTAAGGCTGTCTGCTTTCACTGTACTACCCTGAACCCACGGAAGCCCTCTCGACTTTTGCGTGCTCCTCACCTCTCGTCAGCCATTAAATAAAAAAAGGCTTCTTGTAAAACCATCTTATTCTATTTTAAATGAAACAAAATGACCTCCTATAAACGAGGAGAGCGTTTTATTGGCCTGTTCAAACGACGCAGCGAGTCAATGCCCGATGCATGCTTCAGTGATTACGTAAACGTGACGTCAGAAAAATGGAATAAATACATATAGAAAAAGTTTTACGTAGTAAGGCCCCTAACCTCATTCCATGGAGGTTTCACTATGTAAGCGGAACGCACTTACAGAAAATGTTCCGCTTACTAATTGGAACCAATAGCAGACTGTTCTTAAGCCTAGGGGCTTCCTTCGGTCTAGGTTCTTGCCACTGTATTCCGCATGCCACTCTTAACCTAGTTTCATATAAGTTGAACTAATTATATGGAGCATTTTCATCTCGTTTGACATAGATTCAACCGGCTAAGTGGAACGCATACGCTAAAATGTGCCACCTACTTATTGGAACACAAGTGCAATGAGGTTATGAGTGCAGGATTTGTGCTAATGACGGCGGAAGAGCACGTTTGGCAGGCGCACTCGCTAATCTCTGCTTTATTGGGGCACTGACGCTTGAAATTTTCTGCGCAGTTTTATGTGTCACGCCGATCCCGAGGCGCTGGCATCTGTGCAGGTATTTCCGAGGCCGCAGCAGTCAATGCTGTACCAGATAAAGCGACCTTGTGTAAATTGCAAAGTTGTTTTCGATAAGATCGTGGTGTGCTCAATGAAAGCCTGCTGCTGCTGCAGTAGATGAGTTTAGAGCCGGAAGTACTGCTGAAGTTTCCTGGTGTTCTTTCACCTATAGGACATCATAGGGCACCGCATTCTGTTCATTGTCTTTGCGATCAACAAAATAATAATTTCAGCCCGATTACAAGGCAAGATTTACAACCTTGAACTTCTAGCTCGCCTGTAGTAAGCGTCGCAGCGTTATGCATCTTCCACTTGATAAAGGTTCAACTACCCACGTTCTGCCGGTCATGCATAGAGTGACTGTGGAGAGAAAGATGCGCTATTTTTTGCAGCCCTTTAGGGAGCACGACTCAGCGTCCTTTGGAATCCGGAAAGTCGGCAGCTGCGCCTTTTACGCTTCTTTTGGCAAAACATGTTGCTGTGTCGTCAACTGGTCCTGAAAGGACGTGACATCCCTTTTCAGTGGCTTCCATAACTGTGGAATTAAGTTCAACTAACGTGCCGATGAAACTGCTTAAAATGCGTACGAAGATGACGTGCAGAAATGATGTTAAGCATTTCTGTACGTCATGATGTTATGATGTCATGATGTCATGTTGTTGATGCACGTAACAATGATGTTAAGGTCAGATGCAGCAGTAAACCTTCGCATGCTCCCGTATGATGTCACGTGAGCTATGTAGAACACGCAGGTTTCCGCCGTACTCGTCTCCACTTTCTGAACCCATGCCTCCGAATCGAGACAACGAACCGAGACAACTGTTCGAACCGAGACAACTGTTCTCTGCCAACTGTGGCAAAGAACAGTTGAGTACCGTTGCCAAATACATTTGCTTGCCACATGGTAATGGCGGACAGCGCTGCCTGTGAGAATTGCGGCAGCGAGAGAATCATTGAACATGTATTTTGTCATTCTCCTCATTGCTCCCAGAGACACTCCCTCGCGTCAATATTGGCATGCCTCGATGGCCAGCCGTTTCCTGAGCACATTACTCTTGGAGAGCCGGCCCTACAGTCTTTACACCAGAAAGCGACAAAGGCGCTACTAAAGATGCTCTGCTCAAGCGACGTGGTTGAACGATTCTCACATAACTATGTTACTTTATGTGTGCGTGTGTAGATATGTACGTGTTTTCTCTCTCTCTCTCTCTTTCTCGGTGTGTTTTTCTTTTTATCCTTTTGCCTTCACTTACAACTTCGCCTGGGCAGGTTAACAAACTGCATATTTATTTTCTGGTTAACCTCCACGCCTTTCGCAACACATTTTTCTCTCTCCCACCACCTCTCCTCCATTTTCGACACTCAAGCAAGCAAAAACGTGCGTTCCGAATATCCTACAATACATGCCACCTGGCCCGTTCACTTCTTTTCTCTTCTCTATCTTACACTCTCTATTGCCTCCGGGTTTTTACCATCATCCGGTGAACAAGTATTTCAGCATACACGGAAACCACAATTCAATCATCCATTTTCTGATACGCACATTTCCGCTTCAGGCGTACTGGACGAGCATCGCTGTAGACAAATATGTCCAGCCATGCATGATCGAGCACTTTTGCGTTGACGAAACGATACAGGCGACACCGTTAAGCAAACAGACCGTTACATCGATGGATCGGCTTTTACAAACCCCAGGCGCAATCCTTCCGGGTTTGCTTCGAGTTTTCGACTAACAATACCCTAACCATGACAATGACTTTCACTCTTCTGGTATCTGTCGACAGCCTCCCCTGTCAGGCTGCTGAGAGATATTTCAGCAGCGTGTCTACCCAATGCCTTGCACTTATTGCACGCTCTGCGAATCCCAAGCGAACACGTCAACTGTGTTGGCGCAGCATCAATCTGATTTCCTCTGTCAGTGTATAAAGAAGCAGAAGGGTGGGGGCGCTTAGCTGCTTAATGCACACGACTGTTCAGTGGCATGTGTGTCTAACAGGAAGGAATTCTGCATTCTTTTGTCACTCCCATACTCAACAAACTATTCTTCCATTTAAATGCGAATGTTTCTTTGCCGCATCACACATGCCTACGACATGACGTCAGAATGTACGCTCCAATGAAGGTAGTAAGCTGCATTATGAACAGAAATGTAGGCACCCACCTAAAACTACCAAGCTAAAACAGTGTACCTGGTTGACTTGTTGATAATGAAAATGGCGTAGACGGGTACGCAGTAGCCTCAACACATACGCCGGCACGTAACCGTGACTGCGCTAATGCAGCGGACACTAATGTACTCTTCCTGCGAAAGCTTATTCCGACGGGTTGCCTAATGTATATGTTAACCAACCATGGCTTTACTGGTTGAAAAATGAAAGAACACTGATTCCATTTCGAACAGTGACTCGACGCAGTCAGCAGGCAAGCAGAGGCGCTGTCCTGCAAACAAAGTTGGACGGTCCTTTCAAAAGCTTGTCACATGGCACAGTGAAAAACTTTTGCGAGTTATACTCGAACATTTGAGTTTCATCGAGATTATACACGATGAAATACGGGATTCATTCTGACCTATGGCAGCCTAGGCTCAACGTTGGTAACATTATCATTGGACAATTAGGTCAATATCTATCCGATAGATTGGCTAATATTTCCCCTGGTAATGCACGTGGAAAATAAAGGAATGTGCTCCCTGGTTACGCGCACCAGTCCTATATGGTCAGCATACAATAGCCAACATCACAACGGCCTAGAAAAATAATTATCTTCTACAAACGCATATGGCAATGGAACTGTCGATCATACCGCCATCGACACGCCAATCTACAAGAATTCGTCAAGCTGAATCAACCCGACGTCATAGCACTACAAGAAACGAATACGCAGAATGTCCGACTGCAAGGATACGCCACATATGCACAAACCCGACGAACTGCCATACTGGTGAAGCAAACTCTGACAGCCCAAAAACATGACATAGAGAACACCCAGATCGAACACACCTTAATCGAGGTTTTACCGGAACGAAAGACGCAGAAAAGCCTATTCGTGGCCAGCGTGTACAGCCCGCCTCGCGACCAGCTACCGGATTTCGATCACTTTGTACGAGAAATCAGGAAATCCACGAATGGACACCAACTCGCCATAGTGGGTGACTTTAACGCCTCGCACACGGCATGGGGCTATCCTACCACCACAAAGAAGGGTGCTAGAGTGCACGATGCCGCACAGCAACACAGACTCACCCTCTGGAATGATCCCTTCCAGACCACGAGAATTGGAAACAGCGTCTCCAGGGACACAAACCCCGATCTTACCTTTACTGCGGACGTCCCTTGGGCAGAGTGGAGTCGACTCCGGGAAACCTTAGGTAGCGATCACCATATTCTCCAATTAGATGTAGCACACACCCGTAAACAGACCAAGACCGGAATTGCACGGCTAACCGATTGGAAATCCTTCAGGGACAAGCTAGATTCCGGAGCAAGCATAAGTGACATTGACGAGTGGCTCAAAAATGTATTAGACGCAGCAGAACGTCACACCAAGATCATACGACTCGATGCCGATACACCCGCGGTCAACGCGCACCTCCTACATCTCTGGGAGGCAAGAAGTGGCCTCCTGAAGCGACAAAAGCTTAACAGAAAGCTAAAAACACGCATCGCTCTCCTTACCAAGCAGGCTCAAGACTATGCGGAACACCTCGTCAGGCAGAACTGGCACGCTTTCTGTGACAAGCTACAGGGGACTTTGAGCACGAAGAGGACCTGGCACCTCTTACGCGCACTCCTCGCCACTGAACCCACCAAAACGAAGCAGAAGCAACATCTTCACAGTCTTATCCACAACCACGCCGGATCAGAAGAACACCTCCTGCGAGAACTACAAAAGAAACTATGCGGAGATGCACCCTCTACCGCGTCGACTCGCTGCAAAGAATACTCTGGAAAACCGAACCCAGAACTCGACCGACCCTTCACGGAGGCCGAAATCCACGTAGCCCTATCCAAGCTGACTAGAAATACTAGCCCAGGTAAAGACAGGATCTTTAACAAACACCTACGCAACCTACCGCAGCAGGCCACCGAGGCTCTCCTCCGTTACTGCAATGAGTGCTCGGAGAAAGGAGAACTGCCTGCTGTGTGGAAACACTCGGACATCACCATGATCCCCAAGGCCAACAAACCTCTCAGCTTGGAGAACCTACGCCCGATCTCCCTCACCTCGTGCGCGGGAAAGCTTTTCGAACATATGGTGCACGACCGCATTACCCAGTACCTAGAAGACAACGACCACCTACCAGACACCATGTTCGGTTTCAGGCAGCACCTCTCAACGCAGGATGTACTCTTACAACTAAAAGAAGGCCTTCTAGATCACCTAAACAATCGAAGCAAATACTCCATAGTGGCAATAGACGTCAAGGGAGCCTTTGATAACGTTAGCCACGACGCGATCCTCAACAATCTCGAAAGCACCGGCTGCGGCACTAGGACCTACGCATACGTCAGAAACTTTCTGATGGACCGCACGGCAACAGTCGGAATCTGCAACATCCGCAGTGAAAGCTTCCTACTTCCAAACAGAGGCACTCCGCAAGGGTCGGTCGTTTCATCGCTACTCTTTAACGTAGCTATGATCAAGCTACCCCCACTACTCGAGACCATACCAGATCTGCGTCACGCGATGTATGCTGATGACATCACGCTCTGGACCAGAGCTACGAACGTTGGAAGGCAAGAAAGTAGCTTACAAGAAGCTGTCGACACCATCGAAAGCTATCTCCGAAACTGCGGCCTCCGCTGCGCCCCGGAGAAGTCTGAACACCTCGTCCTGAAAGCAAGAACGAGAGGCCGACCACCCAACTATGAAGAGCCCGACCCCAGCATCACACTCAACGGGACAACAATCCCGAAAGTCGACAGCGTGCGAATACTTGGACTCCACATCCACAAAGACGGATCGGGAGCTGCCAGACTACCGAGACTAGAACGCACCCTTTCCCAACTAACGCACCTCGATCATCAAACGGATCTCAAGCCAAAGAAGCGGGCTCAAGGAGCAAGACACTCTAAGAATAGTACAAGCGCTCCTCACCAGCCGCATCACATACGGCACGCCGTACCTGGCTTTAAAGAACGCTGAAATAGAAAAACTGAACATCGTGATAAGGAAGGCAATCAAAGCCGCCCTGGGACTCCCCGCCATGGCCTCTACATCACGTCTCCTTAAGATGGGCGTCCACAACACGTGGCAAGAGCTCGCCGAAGCGCACAACACAAGAACAGCCAGCTGGAACGACTCAAGCTCACGCCCACAGGGAGATCAGTACTCCGAAACCTAAACTACAGCGAGACGTATGTCGCAGACATGGGCAAGAAAGAGCGAATACCACCGGACGTTCGAGAGTGCATTTCCATCGCACGTGTCCCGCGTAACATGCATCCCATATATCACAAGAGTAGAAGACAGGCTAGAGCCAAAGCCATCAAAAGAAGTCTCAAGCATGACCCGAATGCCCGCTACACCGATGCGGCCAAGTATCCGCATCGAAACGCGTACGCTCTGAGTGTCGTCGACTCCCAAGGCTCCGAGCTTGCATCGGCAACCATCAAGGCACGCAACCCGGAAACGGCTGAAGAAGCGGCAATCGCTCTCGCCACCACCACATGCACAGACGCAGCAATTATATTCACCGACTCTCAGGCCGCCTGCAGAAACTTCTTGAGGGGCCGCATCTCGGCCGATGCACTCAAGATACTAAAAAGACGAAGCACTCCGCTCCCGTACACATGCGTAACGTGGGTACCCGAACACGAGGGACTAGAGGGGAACGAAGCGGCCCACGCCGCTGCCCACGAGCACGTCAGCCGGGCTCCCCACTCCCCACGCGCTCTCGGACCCGTGACAGAAGAGGCGGAGGCCGTACCCATCAACTATTCGGCCATATTGCAGCATTACAGGCTCGAGCGTCGAGTGTACCCTCCACCGCACCCTAAACTCGACAGAGAAGAAAGCCTAATCCTTAGACGCCTGCAAAGTAACACATACACGCACGGAACGATGATGCATCGCCTCTACCCGACACTCCACGGCTACCTCTGCCCACTGTGCAACGTACCCGACACTCTGGCACACTTGCTCCTGGAATGCCCGTGGCAGGAAGGCAGCGAAATGCAACCAGAAACGGAGGCAAACGACCTGTTCGAAACGTGGGAGGCCAAGCTAACCCTCGGGGACCTGGAAGACCAACGACAACTCGTCGCCAGGGCTAAGAGGGCAGTCGAAGCCAGAGGGTTCCTGGACTAAGGAGCCCTCCCACCTTAGGGTGATACCTGGCCTCGCTCGGGACACTGTTTCGTCTAATAAACGTTTCTCTCTCTCTCTACAAATGGAACAATTAACCCGTTCTTTTCAGCAATTAAAAACAACTGCTTGTTAGTAAGGAAAACCTGGAGTACAAAAAACGGCAAGGTGGTTCTACGTGCTTTCGTAAAGCTTTCAGAATATAATAAAAAGTGTAAATTGTTTAGTGCTCAGCAGACGAATACGTGTCGAACAACTCAAACTTTGAATTCGTTCCACTACTACTCGTATATTGTGATTTATCGGAGGGGGGACTGATAATAATCATACCAATAAAAGTTATTACATGCTGTGGGGCTTTCGACATTTTACGAGTAAGAGAAAAAGTCCCTTGTAGACATGCTACAAGTTTGTAGCCTGCCTCTATATGAACTAATTCTTCAAGTTGAACGAATGTCGCAATTTGTAATGCTGGCATTTTCATTTGTATTATTATTGTTATCATAAAGACTTTCCCTTAAGGCATTATTGTTGATGCGTATATGTATGTTAGATATGTGTGCTGGGAGGCTTGCGTTGTGTATGAATTGAAGCAGTGTTTTGTGGAATCCGTTTTCATGTATCCAGCGGTCATGGTTGTGACATTGTATCGGAGGCCGGCTTGCTGCTACCGCAAGCGTTCCGATTGTAAGCCTGGAAGTGTCCGTACTAGGTGGTACGCATGTGTTTCCGTCCCTGGGACTGAACAGTGTGGAAACGTAGCACCCACTGGTAAAGGCCACCAGCTTAATGTTGAGTTCACAGCCGGTGGAAGGGCCACCCCGGCCCGAAGCCTCCTAAGCACAACTTCCTCCGCCCTAGTAAGGTGAAGGGGAGGGAGCAGACAAACGGGGGGATAAAAGCGCGTGTGTCTTGCCAGATAAAATGTTTACGGGCTCGGAGAGAGTTAAGGGGTTAAGGTGGGAGGGGAATAGACGGAAATCTGGATTAGGAGGCCAGTGTGCCCGTCGGTAAGCAGCAATGTTGTGAGAGTTTGCGGCATGGCCTTGAATCCAGTCTACCTTGACGCAAGTAGCTGCTTTACTAGTCAGTGTGTGTATCGGCTAGCAGATTTCCATCGCCTTGTAAACCTTCATGAGTTCTTGACCGGCCGCTCAAGAATCAGTGAAGATATCTAGTTGTTTGATTGTAGGCAGCTTAGCTGTGGCATGTTGCACAGCGTCGTGGATGGCTTGAAATTCTTTCACTAGAGCGCTGGCTTTCGTAGATAAATAACGCTGGTGACCACTGATGAAATTATGCGTAGTACTGCGGAATAATGCATTTCCACCGTCTGGTAGGATAGCAGCATCCGTATATACTTTGCAGGTGGTAGCGCATAATGTATCGATGATATTGTGTTCGTCAGTAATACCTGTTATACTATACTACGTGGTAACTTCGTTCGGTTAGTAGTCGTGATGCTGGTGAATTCCCAGGGAGGCATTGCATAGGGCTGATTGTCAATGCGAGAGTCACATCGAAAATGAGGATGCAACGCCGCGACAGCTGGAACAAGTTGCTTTTTGATTTCACGTGCTTTTTTCATGTTCCAAATTTAGCTCTGCAATTGTGTTGAGCTGGGCATGTTCTTGTAAGGTTGGTATCGGAGTGATGCGGGGGTAGTATTGTGATTGTGCACCTATCATCGCGGTTAATTGTCTCCAACTGTGCCAACTGTGCCAAAGTCAGCCAGTGCAATTGTGCCTGATATAAAATTCGTAGATGCAATGCTGCACGTACCAGCCGTCAAGCTACGTCACTGCCCTTCTGTATACACATATGGTCAAACTAATTCTCTTAGCCCATGAGCCTTCGTAGCCTACAATCAACGCTGCGAACCAAGTTTAGCATTTTCCCGTTCTCGCACACATGGCTAAACAAAATCTAAAGCTCACAAATACCAACCAAAAATGCATTAGCACAACCTGATCACTAGCCTTCCTACTAAGATCAACGTTAATGCGAAACGTAGTCTAGGTCCATCTGGCCGAATTTCCTGCGTGATTGGTAGAAGTGTATACCTACAAATTTGTATCACGAGAAGACATCTGGCACGGAGCATTTGCGAGATCTATAGTGTCAGGTTTAGCTCGCGCGAAGTAACGCCAATAATAGCAGAAGCGTATAAAACATTTTTGCGATAGTAACGCACGCGACGAAAGGATATATTACGCTATCCGTCACCATGCATGTAGCTCACAAAAGAAAGCGAAAATGTTATTTCCCGGCACAAAAACAAAACACTGCTATGGCGAAAAGCAACGCAACCGAAGGGAAGCGCCTTATAACACAAATCTCATTGAGCTTCTTTTGCTGTATGATGTGGCGTTTTCAATCTTCATCTGAAAACAAATCAAACTTGGTGGCCCCTTCGAGTCGCAGTGATGCAAGCGCTCGGGCAAAAAATAGTGGCCGCGGCTCCCAGTAGGGAAATCACACAACGCAAGAATTTCTATTCACAACTGGCGTAAAGGAGGGATGCTGAAATATTTAAATCCCTAATATCACCTCCCGCTGAGATTCTCGTTTCTGGAGGCGGCGAAACAAACGCTTACGAAAGTAGGGTGGCCTCGTCTGCTCGCGCTGGTTGAGACGCATGTATGCGTGAAATATTCGCCAGATAAAACTGAGAGGGAGACATCATAAAACTTTCACGAAGCCACTAGCGCAATCTCCATAGGATTAGAAACTTCTGTCTGCGTGGGCAAGCGAAGAGAGCTTGCGAAACCGATAAATATGTTTTTCGGTGCATTTTCTCGGTCGATATAATGAACGTACGGCTGTCCCAATGCACCACTCCCATCTTATATTCGTATTAAGCTCCTTTGTGTTTTTTTTACTGCTGTTTTCTTAGCTAGGCAACCATTAGTATGGAGATTCTAGATGTCATTATTCCAAATGTAGCACGCAGTGCGCTGCTGGATGGGGGTTTTTGTCTTTGTCGAGAACCAGATCCAAGACAGCCGTATCTGTGTCGGTACAGATCAATGCGTTATGGCAAAATAGGGTGTCCTTATGCCACTGTGCGTATGAAGTCGCGGCGTGGCTGTGAAAGCATGGAGAAAGATGAAAGCCAAATGGAAAGTTGGCGAACGGCAGTCGTGAAGCTATTGAATCTGAACGGCTCTCGAACTTGCTTTAATACTTGCGACACGAAGAATTCAAATGATTAGACCACGATACATTTTTAACAGTTTCAACCGCCTCACTTAAGTGAAGATTAGGCATATTACCAGAGGACATAATGGAAACGAAGTAGGTTTCTTTGTGCCCAGCTCATTGGATAATATTATTCCGATTAACTATTAGCGATACGTTCTTATGACAAAGGTCCTTTATTTTTATCTTGAAGCTCTGTCGAGGCGCTGAAAAGTACGAAAGTGAGAAGAGCTGTTCTCAGCAGTTAGCAAAAGCTACCGTTCCACCTCTCGAACTGCGTCGCGGTGCCGTAGAGCACTTTGTGGGGAAAGTTACTTGCAGAATGTCCACGAACTTTGGAAGCACAATTCTTCCTTATGAATTGATCTCCCTCGAAGTTATACTAAAATAGACCAATAATATTGTGACATTTAGTTTGCATGTTGTAAGTGCACTCATTGAAACTATGCACTGAAGCAGGCAATGCTAGTGCAGAACCAATTTGTCAGCGCAGTTTCGCATCCAGGAAATCACAACGCGCATGATCTACTTCGCCAAAACGCCCAACTATACTTGTGTGGATTTGGCGAAAATTCGTTTGAGCATGATATTCGGTGAAGTGAACTGCAGTGTCGCTCAGGTTTATAGGCTACTCAATTAACTGAAATAGAAAAAAAAACATAAGACACTTTTCCCCACAAGATTTTCCCCCATATTTAGCGTGGTAGAACTTTCCCGCAAATATGGGCATAGCTGGATGCACGCCTTTTCAACATTGATGATACGTGGTAAAAAATATAGGCAGTGTTCGGTATGAGGCCGCGTAATATTGTATCGTACTACGGGGTTATCACCGTGTGTAGTACATGCGATATACTGATATATATTTTCAATACTCTTCTGTACGTGGCTTCAAAATGTCTGCATTGTGGAGAATTGTCTGATAATGCAACTATAACGGCGTTTGTAACGTACTCGCGGAAGTGGACTGGCAACAAACCAAGCTTGTGGATATGTGATGTCGTGATTGGATGCCAGATGATGCGCGCGCACATTTTCTCCCGTGATTAACAATTAGGAAGTGCTGTATGTGACGTGTAGGTATAGTTATATGTAAGCAGATAAAATTATACTAGACGTGTCTTACAAATGGATACTTAAAGAAAGTTTTTTTTTTTTGCTGACAATCTCACCCAATTGCGTCTGCGCACATCGCATTTCGCTCGTTTCATTTAACATCTGAGTTGAATATCGGATTACGTTCGTGGATACTGGGGGCACTCTTCATTCAGAAATTTTTGCTCGCCAGTGCCTCTGTTACTACAAACCTATAAAAAAAATCCAACTTTTTATGTCCCCAACTCTTGGCTGCAGCGTCTACACTGGCTTACGGTGCAACTGAAGCCTTATTGCGTTAAACTCCTGCAAAAGCCCTTAAAGCTGTACTAGGGCACTGTCTAGCACCTTTTTAATGACAACCGCTGCTGACGCCCGTAGCTGAGACTTGCGAAACGGCCTTTTCCAGACTGCACGTCCCAAGTTCTCAAACCTTAAGGCACATGCTTTCGTATAGGCGAGATAATGTCCTGTACTCAAGAATGTTGTGGTAGATGGTAAGTGTTAGGCGAACACTTGTAGAGAAAAAGTGCACAAATCAGTCTGCAGCAAAAGAAAAAATAATAATAATAAAATGAAAGAAGCAGACGTGGTACTTCATTTCGCACCGCCAACGCCATCAGGTGAAGTTCCAGTGACAAGGACGTTTAAGTTTGGTCAACAATATTTTTGCTGCCAAATACCGATATAAATTTCGTTGAGGACTACTGCAAAACACAAGTAAACCCAGCGAAGTAAGTTGTCAGTGCGCCGCAAAAAGTTCTGCGCTTGCTAGGCTTGCCAGCTACTGATTTATCAATGGGTCTACTAATATTTCAAATTTTGTTTTTCTCAATTATACAGCTTTGGAATGTACAAATTTTTCGGCTTATCCCATTAAGACGAAAGAGAAATTTACTAATCTTTTTAAATGTTGTTCTTTTTTCGTGCTACACCACGACCACATTATGATTAGATAACTTCGGGCACCAGATGCTTCGGGCACCAGATGTCATCAGAGGCCCTTCCGAAATTGATTCGAACGTAGGAACACATCTTTTTAATACTTCTGGCGTTCCAATTCCTTGTTTGCCGTGGAGTTCATGAAACCTTGCACTGCACTGACACTGTCCGAGGTCATTGCATTGTGTTCTTTCTTCTGTTCTGGCACATTGCAGAGCTTTCAATGAGCACTGAATCCATGCCACAAGACCTTCGTTTAAAATGTCGCTTTCACCATCATGAAGAATGTGCTGATTTCTGCTCATTTTTCGAGCAAAAATCTGCTACAATTTCTTTATGACCCATGGAAACAGTACATATGTAACGCAAAGTACAAGTCCTCTGCGTATGATATAATGGCATTAACTTCTGGAATTTTTCGTAACGCATCCATGCACTACAACATGGATGAAAATGTGCATAAAATGCTGATATTTCTTATGATCAAGCATGATCCCAATCCCAGGCGTGTAATATCGAATGGCGGCGTTACGCGAGTGTCAAATGCGTCATTTCATAGAAGGGTCAAGCGATTTCTTCCATTGTTAATTGCTGTCTGTGTCGCAGTTACGCAACGTTACATTAAAGCAGATGTACACTGTCCTTTAGCCATTAACCAGCAACTTGAAGGTACTCTTACGCTACCACGGAATCAACACATTTACACAAAATGTAGTTCATCTTTTATTCTCGATGCTTGTTCGTTAAGCTACATTCTGTTTTTCAATGGCAAGAGCGCTCCATTACACCGAAAGAACAATAGCCATTCCATCTCTCGTGTCGCTGTCTGTCTAGTTAATTAGCCTTTCTTCTTATCAGTGATAAACCAAAAACAAAGCATTGGTATGTTGTTTCCGTACTTCTCTACTCCTTTCTTTCACAAAGCAACCTGTAATAAATATATATTCACCCAACTTGCAAGGGCGGGCCAGGAATGTACGGAAGAGAGAAAGACAAAGCAGAAATCGGCTTACCTCGCTTCGAGCGTCCAAGTCGCGGAGGATTTCACGCACTGTCAGTCAGGAGTGCTTCCACTCGGCCGATCACGAGGAACGCCGTCCCACTAACTGCAACTCAGACACAGCGTGCGGGTGGGGGCAGCTGTGTTTAGCAACACGCACGATGTTGAGGACAACGAGGAGAAGAATCCGTGTCTTACAATCACGGCGGCTCAATACAAGATATCGCACCACTCGAATGTCTCACCACGACGAACACAGAACAGAGTTTCTCGAGCGTGTTGTTTACGGTCTTGCTTCAGAAGTTCCTCACTCTTCTGCTCTGTGCCACACTTTTGCCGATATAGCGTAATTCTGTTTCGAAGTGCGCTTCTCGTTTCGGGAGTGTCGTGTCGGGATTATATTCCGGTTCCACCCATCTACTTCAAAAGTTACGCAAGAAGCGCAAAGAAAAAGCGATATCCCTGCACTTCTTTTCGGGGCACCCTCTATCGAAGAAACTTTCTTACTGGGATCACTTGCGCAATTGCGGTTATGTCAGAGAGCTCACGCGAATACTCTAGCCCAAAATTGGTGGAGTCAGAGAGGAAAGGCTCTTGCGGATCAAGAACGATTGATAAGAGTTCTGAAAAATTAGTTTTCGGAGCGGATAAAAATTTCTGAAATTCCCGACAAGGGCGAGTGCTTTTGCATGTAAATTTCAGTATGCTATTGTCCTTGTCTAATCATAACAATTTCAGGACTAATAGCTCAGTTCTCGAGAACAGATTGCGCGTCTGTAAAAATTCTTTAAATGATCAGACACGACGACTACGAGTTGTGTACTGTTATAGGCGACTTCAGGAGGTTTACGCTGCGTCGCTCGATTGCGAATATTTTTTTTAACGATCTGTTTCTCTTTTATCTGTAAGTGCAAGCGTGTTGTAAAAGCGCACATGAATATAAGACTCACATTATACGTTTTTCAACTTGTATGACGTCTAATGATTAGATATGCTATCGGCGTTTCCAGCTGTGGCGGTTGAGAGAAAAGGGCTGCGATTCCTTGAAAGTAGGATATTGGTAGAAATTAATCTGTAGCCATGAATTACACTCACACTACAAGTAACGAGTACGTGTTACCAAACGAACAATCTAAGATGAAGGTATTGAACTTGCTTTCAGTTCACCAAATTTTGAGCAGGTACAAAAGCGCTTGAGGAGTTACTCCTTGACCCGAGAGTCTGACTCACTAGGATTGACGACAGTTCTGATGACGAGAAAGTTTGAAGAGCTATTTGTGTTAGCCACATGCGCTGGAAGCCTTTTTTTTGTTGTTGTTAACTTCAACGCTTCCCGTGCATCATAAAAATACAGTCTCTCTATGTACAGTGTGCCCTTCACGTATTTGTACAGATCTTTCTGTGCTTGGTAAACGTGACCTCACTCAGAAAACAAGACTAGCTCATTAGTGCAGATAAAATGCCAAGCAAATAAGCGGCTTTTTCCACAGACCAATCTACACTATAACTTATTCGAATCACCAGATTTCACCAGGATGTCGAGAAACTGCAACTTCAGCTGCATTTACGCATGCTCTACCACATTCGAAATTTCTGCATATAGCCCGAAATCTTCACTCTAGTCATTGAGAACGATGCTCACTGACCTATCTTACCAAAACTGATGGCCCGTGTTTCCATGAGCCGAGAATCAAGAGCAGTTTTTGAACATATCTGCACACCATTTCCCCGTTTGTCTAGCGTTTAAATATATGATTCAATAACGATGCGTCACATGAAGATAATGGCGAATTATTGAATCTGCGTCAAAGCTACGTTCGATCTTCAGTCAACGTTCAACTGGTTCATTCAGTCTACGCTCAAATTGTTTCCTTATATGGTTTTGATGCGTGTTTAATAGTTACACGTTTTATATAACCACCACAGTCTGAAGTCTCACGTAAATCTGCAAACTAATAATGCCGAATCATCTGTGCAAGTAGGTTTGAAGTAGTGAATGCGTTTTTTTTTCGTCTAAATTTAGATTATTTTCTCTTCACTTCGTTTTGTTCAGGCCTGATGCAAACAACCTCGCAATCAAACAAATAACTCAAGGCATTCCGAGTCACCAATCATTTCTCATGCATGGGGTTTTGTTCGCGAATGTAAGGATGCATTACGCATAACGAAGATCGCAGCGGTTGCTATTACAGCAAAGTCAGTGTGGGAAGCACGATGTGTGCGAGAAATGTGAAAATTTGACAGAAATGTGAACGTTTCCGGCAGAAGTCCGAGTTTCGATTGCTGCGGCTAACTTCTTTGTTATTCGCGTGACCTACTCCAAGTTCTCCTGCAGCTGTCCGGAGGTCAACTTTCGAAGTTCACACAAACGTCCAACACAAGCACCACCTTTCTTATTAACACCTTCCGAGTCGCGAGTCACAGGGATCCGCTTCGTCCAGGCGCCGCAGGCGTGCTCTGGTGATGCGGACAAAAGAGCAACAGGTGGGTGACAGAAGTTCGTCGTCGCACCCTTTGGTATCGCAGGCTCCGAGAAGGACAGTGAGGAATCCTCTGCACTGAGTACATATATAGAGGCGCTGACCCGTCGATAGCACATATATAGAGGCAGCGAGAGAGAGAGTCAGAGAGAGAGCGAGAGTTGAGGACTGACTGCCACAGTTGTCGTCGTAGGGAGGCGTGCTTTCACAACGTGCACCGCTTAGAGAGGGCGCGGCTGGCGCGCGGTCCCGAGTCGCGGCGACGACTGCGAGCCGCGTGTCCCGCGCGCACCCACCTCCTTCTCGCCTGTGCTGCCGCCGCCGCTACCGGGGCGCGAACACCGCGCCACCACCACGGCAACCCCCCAGCGCACGGGTTCTCGCAGCCCCGCGAGGTGGCTGCACCGTTACTGGTGTACGCTTCCCCTTAACGACTCCCCCTTCCGCTTGGCTTTCGTTACGTCCTTTCCCCGGAACGCCGTCAATAGCGAAGCGCCACAATATCCCCAAGCCGCTATTCCTTCCTCTCTTTCCTCCATCGCCAGCCTTTTAACGCTGCGAATGAACGAAAGCTCCAAAGACTTGTGGTCGTTCCTAGATGCTTTCTTCATACGGAAGGTTGTTTTTCCCTCATGTGACTTATCTTGCTCCTCAATGAGCGTGCATTCACAGGGTCTTCAGTGCGGGAGAGTCAATGTCCGCGATGTTTTTCTGTGTGTGGTTCTCTTGTTGGTTGTCGTTTTACGCTTCATTAATTATATTGCATTGCTACATTTTAAAACTATGTGTGTGTGTGTGTGTGTGTGTGTGTGTGTGTGTGTGTGTGTGTGTATGTGTGTGTGTGTGTGTGTGTTTGTGTGTGTGTGTGTGTGTGTGCGTGCGCGCGTGTGCGTGTGCGTGCGTGTGTGTGCGTGCGTACGTGCGTGCGTGTGCGCGCGCGCGCGCGTGTGTGTTTGTGTGTGTGTGTGTGCATCTGCGTGTGGTGTTGAAGTGGTGTTGAAGATTAACAGTGGTGTTGAAGATTAATATGAAGAAAACAAAGATAACGAATAGCCTGGCAAAGGAACACGAGTTCAGGATTGCCAGTCAGCCTCCAGAGTGTGCGAAGGAACACGTTTACCTAGGTTAATAACTCACAGGGGACCCTGATCCTGACAAGAAAATTTAAAGAAGAATAAAATTGGGTTGGAGCGCATGCGGCAGACGTACTCAGGTCCTCACTGGAAGCTTGCCATTATCACTAAAAAGGAAGGTGTGTAATCTGTGCATTCTACCAGTGCTAACATAGGGGGCAGAAACTTGGAGACTGACAAAGAAGCTCGAAAACAAGTTAAGGACCACACAACGAGCGATGTAACGAGGAAGGATAGGCGTAACGTTAAGAGACAGGAAGAGAGCGGTGTGGATCAGAGAAGAAACAGGGATAGCCGATATTCTAATTGACATCAAGAGAAAGAAATGGAGCTGGTCAGGTCATGTAATGCGTAGGTGGACCATTAGTGTTACCAAGTGGGTGTCAAGAGGAGGGAAACGCAGTCGAGGACGGTAAAAGACAAGGAGGGATGATGAAATTAAGAGATTCGCCGGCGCAAGTTGGAATCGGTTGCCGCAGCACAGGGGTTTATTGGAGATTGGAGGGAGAGGCCTTCGTCCTGCAGGCGACATAAAAGAGGTTGATGATGATGATGAAATTATGATTAGCTTCACCTTGTGTAATGTTATGGTATATTTTTCTGTTCGCAAATGGAATAGGCTAAATATATTTTGTTCGGACAGTGCTCCCTCCAAATCATGTCGCATACTGCTTTGGTTTTTCGCAACCTCAACATTGCCGACGTGACCTGGATGTGACGGGGTAGATAATGACGTGTCTTCGTTCTATGCCGAGGCCTCTCTTTAGCTTCTTCGCAAACAGGATCTACGGAACAGCTTCGTGGGCGTAATGCAACCGATTCCCCCGAGCCATCTCCCAAAGAAAGCTAACGAGATTATATGTGCAGCCGACTGTGCCAGATCCTGGTATCTTCGGGAGACTAATAAAATATTATGTATGTCTAGGTGGCCCGGATCGCTGTAAATACTGTTTACCTAAACAGCCATCTCGTTCTGACAGCCCACTCAACGGGAAAATGCCGTGGCCGAAATGCGCGAGCCCTTGGAGCAGTACTCGCACTCAAGATTCAACACACACACAAGGGTTAGTCTTGTACTTGGCTACACACTGAGATGGTAGTTGGCGCATAACTTATATGAGAAGATCAACCTTGCAGTGTCGTTGAGCTTCTGAAGACAGATCTTTTCTCGGAGCTATCCATACATAGTATTACCAGTTATTCAGTGTAAATTATGCCTGGTTGCTGTTGTACATGGAAAAAAAAACTTAAGGACGATTCAAAGCGCTTGTCGGAATCAAAGTTAAACGAAGCTTTATTGAAATGTTTGAAATAAACTTTATACAGAAGAGGCACATGGCTCCTGTAACTTCTTTTGCTAATCCAACGCATACATGGTCGACATTTCACCATTGATCATATTCTTACGATGGGGTGGGTTTATTTAAAGATGAATGGTTGAAAAGTAGAGAAGGGTTGCCGCGCCGACACCCTGTCACTCCACAGACAAGCGTACTTCTGTCCTTCCTGTCGCTTTAGCTTAACAATATGTTCAGCTCTCGCTATTACGAGTGCAATCCGGTATTGTTCTACATCTAGGAGCTCCACCTTCTGCTTCACAGAACGAATGTCATCTACAAAGACACCAGGGGACTTGTTTTCGTGATCCACAAGTTGCCGAAAACTGGATCATAAATAATTTCACGCTGTATTTATTTGCGCCTCAAAACAGATGAGGGGGCGTACAAACATCAGCCAAGGGTGAGGAACGTAAATTCCTTATCCATCCGATGCGCTGTCGTGGCACTAATACAAGGGTTAGCATGAACGTGAATCTGAGCAGCCTCGAGGCTTTCCCTTTCGAGACTGCCTTTATATCTGTTTATAATCCCGGTTGGCCAGCTCCGACCGCTAGAGCCCAGGATGCCGCCCGAGCTCAAGACATTCTGGAATATGGACGCCTCTCCAAAGCTGCATTTACCTAATAAAAATGTTTATTCTCTCGAAAAGGGGTGTACAGCCCTGCAGTGCGCAGGAAGGTGCGCGGGGTTGCTCAGGGCCTTTAAAGATGAAGAATGTTCTCTTAGCCTGTCCTTTAGAGAGCTCCCCGTTTGCCCAATGTAAGCTTTCCCACAGTCGTGTGGTATCTTGTATACCACTTCGGCGGTACAGGAGGCGAGGGGTTTCGTGTGTTTCTTTTCACAGGTCTTGTCCTTCTTATGGCCGTTTGCAAGGGCGCACAACCGATAAAGCTTGAGAGGAGCTGTCAAGATGAGGTCAACGCCCCGTTTTTGCCCGATCCTTTTCAAGTTGTGTGAAATCGTGTCGCCATATGGCATCACAACAGACTTATTTGGCCTCTGGCGTGGCATAGTATTGGTTGGAGCCTGTAGTTTCTTTAAAAGAGTTGACCCCACTGCGACTAGCACACTCGAAGGGAATCCCAAAACTTTCAGACGAGAAACTTGTATGTCAAAACTGTGACCAATCCTGTGTGCGCAAGACTTGGTCAGGGATAACTTGAGGCACGATGAAGCTATACACTGTTTTACCGCTTTGGCGTGAGAGTTGTCAAAAGGTAGAATGGTTTCCTTGTAACAGGGCAAATATTCCCCACAAAAGTATTCATTAGAGTTAAAACAGAGCACTAAATCTAAAAAACAGATTGCGCCATTGTCAGGATGTTCCATTGTGAAAGATAACAAGTGCGAACAATGTTTGAAACAAAGGAACACTCGTTCAGCTACTGCAGTGCTAATGTCATTATGTGGAACAGATAAAAAGACAAGAAAATCGTCCGCATATCTGTGAAGTTTAGGAAGAATGCCCTGGTTGAATTCTTGCTGAAGCAAACAGTCAAACATGGCTAAGATAATTTAAAACAAAATGGGTGCCACACACGATCCAATACATGTGCCCTTTTTCTGTATGTGAATCTTACTGTCAAATTTAATAGTGGTAGAGATGAAGTAGCAGCCCAAAAGCTCAACAAAACCCTCTGCTGGGATTAGGCAGTCGTTCTGAAGGGCAACAACACCGCATGAATCAATTGTTTCCGGACAGTTACAAAGAGTTCCTCATGCGGTGTAGAATAAAATAACTCGTCTATGTCCACAGACGTTGGTTTGTCTCTGAAAATATACTTACTTGCAAGTGAGCGTCGTTCCTGCTCACGTCTGCTTTTTCCGCAATGCTTTTGCGCTCCCCTTTGCAAAAATCATGTCCAACCAGCTAGCCCAACAGCTTACTATTCTAAAGCCTCTTAAAGGGTCGTACCATGCACTCAGTCTGCTCTTTTCTCCCCCTTGGTCTCCCAAATGCTTACAATATCAAGGACGCACTCCGTTTCAAGGCGACAAAGTTTGCTTTGCCGCCTTTTGACACTCTGTACTTCTGGACTTGGCAGCTCGAAGTACAACCGGCGCTCAGGGCCCCATCTTGTTGGTCACGAGTGGAAGCGACACCGACCGCTGTTGGCTGACCACTTGGCGTTTCCTGGAGCTCAAACCTCTTGATCGATGCCACTCCTCACTCACCGAGGTGACAATCTGCAAGCGTTGCGTCAGTATCCATTGCAGCATCATCTGTCGAAACGCTGTCTTCCTGAGCCGTGGCAACGGTGCGGTGGGCCGTCTTGACTGTCTCTATTTTCTCAGTAGTCCAAGACGCGCTTGTTGATGGCAGCTTCTCCGAAGTACGTGCTTACAAAGCGTTTGCCGGTGAAGCTTTTCTCGTTGTGTGCAGAGCTGTCGAAGCGTCAGCCTCATTAGTACCTTCTGTCCACATGTCTGTTGCATTGTTTGGGTACGTGGCTGCGTCCCTGGTAGGTGTAGATGTAAATGTAGATGCGTAGAAATACTGACACGTACCACTCTGGGTGAATGGAAAAGAACCGGGTACGTAAAAGTAAAGTACAAAATAACAGGAAATATTCTTGTAATATTTAATTTAAAACCAAGATATAAAGATTGGGAAGGCTGATTTGACAGAAATTAAACATTTCATGAGAACCATGGAAATAAAACGATAGAAATTTAATTTGATAGTAAAAAAGACGCTTTAAACTTTGAATTTAGAGTTCAAATCTCATTGATCCTAGAGAAATATCTTTGGTGGTAGCGCTAACGTTCCCCTCAATGTGCCCAAAAATGCAGGCCCTGCATGTGTAGTAAATTTTGAACACTTCAACCTAATCAAAGAAGGTTTAGTGGCATTTCCTAGATTTCTTTTCTTAAGCTAATAAACTATTGACAAGAAATTAAAGGATGTTCTGTGGTCTCATCTTCCCTAGACAAGAACAAATCGGTTAGGGTGGCAGAGCAGCCCTATATAATTTTAAAAATTGAAGAAGGTATGCAACTGCACAGCCTACTAATGGATACTTCTTCTTGTTTGAATTGAATTACTTTTCCAAGGGCAGAATAAGTCTTTAATATCCGAGGAAATTGTTATAGGGGGTAGAGAGAATTCTCGATTCAACATTTGTCTCCCAAATCTTGCAGTGATGATCGAAGCTGATATAGGAGAACTTGAATAGTTGGGTCAACTATATATATCTTGGCCTCAATAGTTCTAAATGAAACTTCCGTTTCATATATAACTATAGTTCTGGTATAACGTATAACTATTCCAATCTCTTATCAATCTAAATCCGCCATTATCTATCTGTGAAAAGTCAAATTGGTTTGTGCGCCACTCAATTTCGCCCTCCGGGATAGGTCAAACTGGCTGTTGACAGGGTTATTCATCCCCTTAGGACGGGATAATCTGTATTAATCTTAAACCTTTCGTTGGTGTGTGTCTGTCTTATATGCTCAGGAGCTTTAACTATCCGCCCATATGCGCCCGCTCTTCAGTAAATAAAGCAGACACACACCAGCGAAAGTTTCGAGATTATCTCAAATATTACGTTGTTTTAAGGACATGGCTAATGCTGTCCACGCAAACACACTTATGCAGGGTATCAAAACATACGTGACATAACTAAAAAGGTTTTCAAATATTTTGGCTCCGAAAGGCAGGATGCGCCGGCGCACGCAAACGCCGACCAACAAACCATGCGGCTACCCGCGCTCTCACCCCATCTAGTGGCACTGCCTCAAAGTCCGCGCGTGCCCTCCGAGACGAGAGGCATGGCGCTCCAGTGCCCGCGACCGCTGAGTATTGTTCACTCGCTTGCCGCACATTCAGTGACCCGTGCTCAGTGAAGAAAGATGGCGAGACGTTCATTGAAGAACGAGACGTACCAAGCGCATTTATTGCGCAGTTCACTAAAGTGTTGCGCCAAAGTCGTTCGTCGAAAAGCGGCACATGCCCAGTCCATTTGTGGCGCAGCCTGCTAAGGCATCGGTTGTGTCTCCTTTAGGAATCCCGGTTACGTCGGTTTGATACCGCTGACCATCGGAGAAATAAATATACATTTGTTCCCCTTGAACATTTCTAATGCTAGGCAATAAAAATTGGGTTTCGCGTCACACAACTTCAAAGTAGGATACGACTGAAGCGTTAAAAAGATAGTCAATTCTCTTTTTCTTTTTACGGCAGCCTCTACTGTTTTATTGCCTCGCTTGTACCCAGGTCACTTGGCGGACTTACGATTACGATCGAACCTGATCGGGATGAAAAATATTGATGCAGATTGGCTCCCTTCTGCAGTTTTCGCAAAGAATTAAAAGCTGCCAGAAGAGTAGCTTGGCAGGGTTCATGCCCCAAATATTCTGGCGCAGTGCTTGAAAAATTTTACAATACATTTGACCATACTTGTTACGTGTCACGCGAAAGAATCAAAACAAAATGCCCACGTATTAACTTTTAAGATACATGTAATTACAGGGGTGGGTAAGTTCGTACAAATTCACGAAAGTAAAAATTAATTGGCAGAAGAAAGCAATCGCAAGGAATTAGCTGGCGCCTGTTATTTAAAAACTTGTCTACCGTACGAAAAGCTTCCAGAATACGGGCCCAGTTCCCTGTATACACTCTATATGGGATATGTGCCCAGTGCACAGAAAAAAGAAAGGGGGGGGGGGTTACATGTCAAAATCACTTTATAATTATGAGGCACGCCGTAGTGGAGGACTCCGGAAATTTGGACCACCTGGGGTTCTTTAACGTGCAGCTAAATCTAAGTACATGGGTGTTTTCGCCTCCATTGAAATACGGCCGCCTTGGCCGGGATTGGATCCCGCCACCTCGTGCTCAGCAGCCCAGCACCATAGCCACTGAGCAACCACGGCGGGTACCAGCGCACCGCACATTATTTCAGCAAAAAATATCTTTCGGCTTAATAGAGGCATTATGATGCATGGTCTGGATGTACCAAGATAGTGAACAAAAGTAAGTAAGCAAGAAAATTTAATGAACGCCAAGAAACGGAACGGACAGAAACTACGGCTAAGATGAGTTGTCTCTGGCTTCGGTGTGAAAGTGCCGCACGTGACATAGTACCTGGAACGTCGCAGCCTTTTTCCACGTATAGCAGTAAAGCCTTGCCTTATCAATAACTCAAGTGATTTCTCTAAGCCCCAGTTTTGTCTTTCTTGGCGTCAGAAGCACCAGCCATTTGTTACAGCCAGCTCTGTACGTGCCTTCCCGTCTTAACACTGCTCTGCGCTGACGTCATTGCTCCAGGAAATTGCCAACCTTTGTTTCTGTGTTTTCCCGTGTATTCTTAGTGGCTTCCTCGAACCTTATCGACTTCTAGTTTCCGAGAGTTTGAGGCCAGAGGCCATGGCATTTTTTGTTGTTGTTGCTTGATTCCAGCATGAAGTGGCCTTTGATTAATGAGGCCTGTCCTATAAAACAACAGGATTGAGTAAGCCCGTTTTCGTATAGCCAAGCCTTCTTGCTCACAAAAGGCAGATAATTTCTTCGAATGCCTTATGTGCCCCGTTGTTCACCTCCCGCTACGATAAACGAGTAAATCTATGCACCAAAGAGCTTCCTATATATAGATTTAAAAGGTTTCCCTATGTGTTTCTAAGAATACATAAGTTTCGTCCGCAAGATTATTGTTGGCGTTATATTGTGCTGACGAGCGACCACGTAGACCGGTAAAGTCTCGGGCTCTCGCGGGAGAGGAAAAACCGCCACTCGATCTCTTAGCGTAGCATTTTTTAAATCTCTTTCGGAACGCTAGCCCATGCCGGAGCGGGCCAGCTGCTCGTACCTCGTGTGGACGCGAGCGTCTACGTAATTCTCATGCGACGCCGATGCTGCTGCCGCTGCACTGGGCTCACCCTCTAGGCAGGGGGAAAACTCGACGAACGAAGGAAAGTCCACGTAACACGGCGTGTCTTGGCGTTTGTCTTGGGTGTCACGTACGGAGGCGGCGTCGAAGGATGCAGCAGAGACAGAAAGTAATGCAGAGAAAGCCAGGGAGGTTAACCAGGGGTAGTTCCGGTTCGCTACCCTGCGCAGGGGGAAGGGTTAAGGGGGATAAAAAGACAAACAGAGTGGAAGGGGGAGATAGAAAGAAAGGGAGACAGAGTTGCGTCGCACATTGGTGGGGCCGATGGCGCGGGTGCTTCAATGTAGGCGGGCTTGAGACGTCCCAGGGCAATTGTGTGTGAGCGGCCGTTGACAGTATTGGCAGACTTTTTGAAGTGAAATATCTTCAGAATCCGTCAGAAGCTAGGTTAGCCTGCCAAGACCTCATGTAACGAACACACGTTAAAGCATTATCGCTTATATCTTTGGAACCGTACTAATCACGCAACTCACGTTAATGCCGTTGTGTAGAGGAAAGAAGCCTTTTCTCAATCACGCATGTGTGAAATGCATAGAAGGTGCCGTTGGTGCCGCAGGCATGATGTCATCGGAGCACAATTTAGATGCTCACTCGGCGTTCAGAGAGGCACATATTGGCAGTACCTTTGCTGATTCAAGCTGAAGTGGCAGCGTGTTTGTGAGCCAGAGTACACGCGAAGTCCAGAAAATTCAAAACTGTGCTCATCAGGAGCTATAAGGCTTACAAGTGGCGATATTTTGCCCGAAATTCACTCTTTTTCGGTTATGGCGCCCCAGCGTTCGACACGCAGGGCTCAGAAGTTGCGTTAAGGGGAGACACTCTTCAAAAAACATCACTTTAATATTTGTACTAAAGATTTGAAAATCCACCCACTTAAAGAGCATTACAAGCACATTTTAAATATTTTAATTATTTCTGCATAGCTGCTACAGTTCTTCGGTTAAGTCCTACAAAATGGCAAAATAGAGTTGTTTTGCGGGCACTGTATTGTGTAATAAATTTTTGCAAAACGCTTTGTGCTGTAGCTTATTTAGCTCTTTGTAGGCCGGCAACTGCCAAGACCTAATGAAACAGCGTGTACAATTTCTGGAACTATCAAAAATGAATTAGGACACTTCAATTTTTTTTCACAATCACATGAAAACAATCTTGTACACTTACAATTGCCTTATAGTAACGAAATTTGGCAAATATACTTTTGAAGATATGTACAGTGCTAATATCTACTTGAAATTGCAATATCTCCAAGCAGTGAGTTGCAAAAGTACATGGTTACGTCTCAGAGAATTGAGAAAAAGAAATTAGTTAAAATGTTCAAATGGTTTTGCATTGTTTCAATAATTACATGTACACACTGTTCGGATAGATATCGGCACTCCGAGATCTACAAAGAGCTAAACAAGCTACAGCATGGTGCCTCTTGTGAAAATTTATTACATAAAGAAGTGCGCATAAAGATGACCATATTTTGACATTGTGCATCGCATAACTCTAAAACTAAAACAGCTACACAAAAAGTAGTGCCATATTTGAAATCTGCATAGAAAAATATGCTTGACTGAATTTTGAAACCTCTAATACAAGTAATAAAAAAACGTTGCTTCGCGGACTGCCTCCCCTTAAGGGATGGGGTTGCAAGAAAGAGGCATGCCAATTCGCACCCACAACCTTTGACCACCGTGGGCCCACTACGAGTAAGGAGTGATTAATATTGCAAGGTTACACCCTTAGGAGTACAACCCCTACTAGCAGTACAATATGATGAGCATAGGGTCTTTTTGATGCGTCGATAGATGCCGTGTGCTTTACTTTGGCGTCACTGGGTAGAGGAAGGAAGCCAATACTTGATCATGCATTTGCCACGTGCACGGTTGCCATCATTGTCGAGCCGCGGATGACGCAATCGAAGATAAGTTTAGACTCGCGCGTGTTGTTCAGAGAAGCGTAGCTCGGCAGTACGCTCGTCCATGCGAGGAGGAATGGTCGCGCTTGAAAGAGCACACTATACAGTGTAAACATTTTTATACTTTTATGGGTGTATAAATGGTGTTCGGCTTTCGCATAGCTAACACCCTCGCGTTCAAGGGGTAAGATGAAATTGTTGGTGAGAACCAACGATGGCATCTTTTTTGCCGACTTTTTCTTGCAACTGACAATGATGGAAACTGTGACAGGCGGCATAAAAAGTGCAATAAATAAAGTTTCATATCTATCCCTGTGAAATTTTTCTTTCGGATATTTATGTGCACCCAAGGCTGTCAGAATGATTACACCCTTCTCAACTACATCTTTTGTCCTCGCACGTCTAGTTAGAGCTCCGTGTTTGTCCTCCAAAAATTTTTGCAAGGCTCAAACGGTAAGGGTGTTATCCGTGGGACAAGCCAACACCCAAAGGGGTGTAAGCATTTTTACAGTATATGTCATAGAAGAGGCGCTATACCATAAAGGTATTCCAAAGTGTTTCTATTCCATTTCTGCCGTTAGCCCTCCACTATTGGTAAACAAAATTTGGGCCACATCCGATTCGCTTGCCTGTCACACGACGTCCCAAAACTGCGAAAACTCATCACGTCAAGATGACGAGTGCGCGCTAAACATGCAGTAATATACCGGGCAAAACTGATTGTTTCTTCAAGAAAGAGCCGGATACTGCCCCACTCTGAAAGAAATAGAAGGCGGCTGCCTGCCGACCGCTCTAGCGCTGGCTACGATAGAGGATATATATATATATATATATATATATATATATATATATATATATATATATATATATATATATATATATATATATATATATATATATATACATATATATATATATATATATATATATATATATATATATATATATATATATATACAGTAAAAGCTCGTTAATTCGAACCGCAAGGGGAAGCCGCTTCAGTTCGAACTAACGAAAGTGAAGGAGAGCAACAGTACACTGCGATTTGGAAGCAGTAGGGCATGTCAGAAATTTGGCGTGTCAGAAAATGATGGCGTGTGCCGCAGGCACACGCCATCTTCAAGTCGAAGCTCTGGGTCCGACTGTGCCACACTACCGATGTCCACCGAAACGAACGTTAGCCGAGGCTTAACACCATCACAATGAATCCTAAGGCCGATACCTCCTAAGCTGAAAACAGACGTGTACAACCGATGAAGACTGCCGAGACAACGACGCTGAACATGTGAAGGTGGCGAAGGCCATGATTCGTTGGTTCTTGATTGCAAGCGCAGCTGCGACGTACTTGATTCGCTGTGTTACGATGGCGCTTGCCGTGCCATCTCCGCACAACATTAGCAGCTGTACAAGATTTGCAAAGCCTCCGAGCTTCGCAAAGGGCATGAAGTCTCGGAGGTTACGTAGAACGGAGAGGCGGCAGCTGCCGCTGCCTTCTGGCTGACCCCGCGTCGGTTAGATTTTTTTCCGATTTTGCCTTCTCTCGCCGTTCTTTCCGTTTCGAAGGCAATACAGCCTTGTGTGTAGGCAGTAGGCGCGTTTCTCTGGCCGTGTGCCAGGCGAGCGTAGTTCGAATTATCCGTGAGGGAACCTTCTCGCGTTCGAATTAACGAGCTTGCACTGTATATATATATATATATATATATATATATATATATATATATATATATATATATATATATATATATATATATATATATATATATATATATATATATATATATATATATATATATATATATATATATATATATATTGCGTGGATGCATGGACACGTTTTTGCGGCATTTATAGCTCTCAACTCTTCGTTGCACGCCACCGTGATATTCGATAAAAAAATTTCATATTTAAATTATGGGCTTTTACATTTCCACGCTTTCATAATGAGGCAAGCAGCAGTGGGGGACTCCGAAATAATTTGGACCACCAGGGATCCTCTAACGTGCGACTGATTCTAACTACATGGGGATTTTCTACCAGCGACCACAAGCTGAGCGTGGGTAAGTGGACCAATCGCATACGCCGGCATCACTCTCCGCATCCCATCATTTACTTTCACTGCACTAGCTTGGCCCCACCGAAACCCTCTCCATTTATGTTGCACTCGTCACCATTGCAAGCCAGTTAGATAACAAATCCTGTCAATGCAAGCAGCGCTATTCGCCTTGTGAGCAAACCAAAGCTATCTCCTTTCAACAGGGAGAGCGTTTAATTGGGCTGTACTAACACTGCGAGTCTTCACCTGAAGCTTGCGTCGGCGGTTACGTAAATGTGACGTCAACGGATTGAAAATAAAATCAGAATGGGATAGGTTTACCAGATACAGCCCTAGTATAACTTATCAAAGTCAAATTGCTGCTCAAAAGGAGTTGTATAAGGCCTACTAGTAATGCGATCTGTTGCAGAAATTTCACGCTTGCTAAGCTATAGGAATCCTTCGTTCGACAGAGACAGTCCAGAAATGGCGCGAGGATACTCGGGCAGCAGGACAGAGGGGTATGCAACCCCTTTTAACACGGCGAAACGTGTTCGTCTTGATGCGTAGCGCAAGCGCAGGAGCCTCAACCGTGTGCGAGTGGGGTGGGCTCGAACGGTGGCGGGCGTTCTGGATAATAAACAGCCCCACTATAAATCGGGAATACACACGACTGCAACGTTAGCCCATAAGACCCCCTTACATGTAGCGTAAGCTAGGCGTGTAAGCTTTCTAATGCTTGAACAAACGTAACTTCTGTATTTGATTACGTAATTTCTCTGCCCTAGTACCCATACAGGCCCCCTACACCTTCTGTAATTCACACAAGGTATACTTACCGATAGATGCCCTATGCTACGTTTTACGTACCGCGTTGCCGCATCTTCCCTGATACAGCCTACCCGATTTCTCATAGGGTAGGCCGATAGGCTAATCGATTTATATTGATCAGACGCGTCGTCAAGCGCTCCCCAAAAAGGAGCGTGGGTGATCACTCAATGTTGAAGGGAAACGGTGCGGAACAGGAGTTTGTTGTCGACGCGCACCGCTTGTCGGCGCCAGTTTCGAGGCATTGTCACACGCCATCTTCTAGAGCAATCAACGAAGTCGCGAACTGCAACATTGCGTCAAGGACTTGCATGATTACAGTGGGTGACTGGAACGCTCAATATAATTTCTTTTCAACGCCCTTTAGGTGCAGATGTATGTATTTACAGGTTCAAAGTGCCCACATTCAATGTATTTCTACGTGTGTTACCGTGCGGCGCTGCGGATGCTAAATACTACCATTAGTGAGTCTCGTTGCTTCCCGATGATGGTGCACCTGTTCTTCTTAAATCAGGCGGCCCCATTATATATATATATATATATATATATATATTAATCGTCTTCGTTTTTATGGAGTATGATGACGAGCAAAAAAAAATTACGTCACAATTGCTAACGGAACGCAACACGCCGAACACCCCTTCAAGCATGACAGTGACTTCAGAAAGTTGGACTGCTTACGAATACACTGCGTATCGAAGGGAAATCGAGTCCGAGTGCTCAATCTTTAATAATCTTTCGTACGCGCAAAAATATTTTAAATATGGTTTTTACTGGCCTAGAAACTTTCCATGCTTAAAGTTTTTTTTTACCTGCGAGGTCCTTCAAGCTGTTTTAAGCTAACCCTAGTCTCGTGTAATCACCCCCCAAAAAACCACCAAAATTTCCTAACATTTGAGTGTGCCTGCCTTCTGGGGCCGTCATCGAAGCACAGAGATACAAAGTTCTTCTATCTTAACGAAGTCGTAACTACGCTAGACATTCGCTTAGTGACAGCAGATAAGACAGAACGGACTATGGCTTCTCTGAATAAAATTGGTTAGTTTCGTCCTATATTCCTGCGCGTCTCTATACGACTTCAGAGACATCAAATGTAGCGCAGAAGTCGTAACGTGGAAATGGCTGAAGGCCTTTCCAGCAAGGCTTCCAGCTTTGTTTTCGTTTGTTTTCTCGTAGCGTCTCTGTAGAGCACTGATACTCAAGCGTTGTGTTGCACTACATTACAGCGGAACACCGCCGTATGGCGTGACAGCTGAATAAAGCCGGGTACATATATGTTCCGCGGCCACCGACGCTATAGCGCAGTGTTTTGGCTTTCTTGTCGTACTTTACGATGTGTGCACCGTAAAAGAACGTGCGCTCGGCATCTCACGACCAGCCTCGTGATTGTCGATGCATGAACGGCCAGCAGCAACGACTACGCGATCACCAAATGCAACAGCTATCCTAGAAATCGAATGCAAAAAGCTGAGGGCCGGCTTTAACTACGAGTAGAGTAAGTCGTCCGCTTCGCGCGATGCTATCAAAAGGGATTATAAACGTGCGGCTTAATGCACGCGTGAAAACAAATAACAATTTCTCATCCTGTATATGAACCACACAGAAACGAAAATAAATATTTCGGGATGATTGGTTTAGCACAGCTTCTACGTGCTTCGTGATTTTAGTTGTCACTTTTTGTTTCCCGTTCTTCGCTTGCGCAGCCGAGTGATATTATGGCTTGAGATGCTGAGCTAATAACGTAAAGCTTTTATTGCCTAGCTCACCATGGTATCAAATTCGTCCAGCGGCCAGCATATACAAGTATAGCTAAAGGCGAAAAAAGATATTGTACATACGCACCAGGTTTATATAAGCCGCGTTAAACCGTCATACATAAGCTTTCCCTGTTAACGTGCCAAGTAGTGCTGCTGGGCTGCTGGCCTCATTTGTTTTTAATGAAATAATTATTCACGCGCGTTTCAACTAACTAGTGCCAAGGCTTGAGACATACATCCACGTGTGCTCTACGAAAATGCAGTCCAATCAGTCCACGGTTCTTTTAAGCAACTCGAAGTTTTTAACTGCTGGCTTTGGTCATTATTTAAAGGCCTGATGCCACAAAATTACGGATCGCGCGAAAAGCCTGCCTTAGCATAATGCAGGTATGGAGGATCCTCCGTGCAAGACGTGACGACTGAAAGACGAGCGAAAGCGTCATGTAAAGCTCCCGAAAATAGCCGTTTTTGATAGTGAAAGTGAAGAAGAGGCCGCTACTATACCGCTAGCAGGAAGTGACGTGTGCCCTAACGCGAGGCTACTCGGCATGACTTCCTTGAGTTCAACGGCGCACCTGTGCCATTTCGGGTGCCGCGCTGCTTACGCAGCGTAGATGCCGCGGCCAGTGCAGGGTGCCGCGACGAGCCCTCTCAATGCCGAGGCACTCCGACAACTCCGGGCTCTGACTGGGCTCTGTAGTTCTCCGCGCGTCTAGACGTGAGCCAGCCCAAGAGCCTGGCGCCCGCGGCTGCCCTTGTGGCGATGAAATATCTGAGACTTGGCGTGCTAGTTACATGAAAGTGACACCACCAGGTGGAAGCGTCGTATGCTTAGGTGTTGTTTTGTGGCTGCTAACAAAAGAAAACAGTAAAAGCAACAGCACTGCGGCTTTGACAAGATTTATTCAGTGGTATAGCCTACTCATCTATTACAAGTTTAACCAATTTCCTTTGCAATTTCTCTTTAAAATAATTACATAAGTAACTCATGAAATATTGATCTGAACGCAAAATCTTCAGCTAAGTAGAACCTATTCACGAATATTGAGATAATTTCTATCCGTAAAGATAGCCGCTAATTTTTATTTTTCGAGGCTACAAAATAAGCGCACGAAATTTTAAAAAGCACCACGTCACTACGCAGCGACAGTATAGCCGTCATACATGTCACCAACGAATTATCGATTCTGCACGCAGACCAAAAGAATGAATCCACTTTTGCCTCGATAGTTTGTCTGTTGATGCAATGAAACAAAGGGAAGAGTAAAAAATATGAGAAACAACGCAGGTCCCTTCTCGAGGTTCTGTCAGCGTTATTGCTGTTGATGTACTGCGCAAAGGGCGAGTAGGTTTTGGCCGTGGATTGCAATGCATCGGAAACGGTGGGTGTGGTCATCGCCTTTCATTTGTTTGTGCATGGCCTATTCACGGTCACTTCGGTTTGGTCGAAATGTGAAAACATCCATGTACTTAAATTTAGGATCACGTTAAAGAACCCCAGGAGGTCGAAATCTCCGGAGTCCTCCACTATGGCGTGTCTCATAATCAAAAAGTGGTTTTGGCACGTAAAACCCCATAATTTAATTCATGGTGACTCGTTGGTAGCATGTATGAAAAGAATAATCGCGTGCACTTTCTTTGCCTCCAAGAAAAATTAAACCACGGAGGTTACAGCCAACAAATAACATTATTTAAATAATCCTCAATAGGCTCTACTAGTTCTCCACTGAAAATGTTGTATTTAAAGCGATAATATAAAAATTGGCTGACAGGTATTAAGAACTAGCTTATGCTCATATTAAAAAATTATCTTGAGTTGTTGAAGAGGACCGTGAGGAACAATAAGTTTGTCGACTGTCATAGCGCACGCCCGAATTTTTTAAAGGCTTGGCGCGTGTTAGCTGTACAACGTCGCCTTTAATTAACACATATCTCTCAACGGTATTGCACTTGGTATTCAACAGTTTATATTCAACATTTACCGACTTCACTTGGCCGAACACTTTGATTTTCCTGACCGCCTACTCTACGCGTCCACTTAATCTACTCTTTTTCCCGCTGTGAATGGGAAAGAGTAAGCTAAGCATAGATAAACATTGATAAGATAAGCCGCTGCTGCTGTTACGAGGGCAATACTCCTTTTGTAACGTTCGCTAAAGCGACATTCTTTACTAAAGCACAGCTGATCCCGTCAAGCTTCCATCTTCTTCTGAACATATCTGCCTTACTGAACTTTCATGTACAATGATAGCACTGCTTTGTTCATTATTCCGGCAGTGTAATTCCATATAGAGTTGATTTATGTCTTTAAACTTGGACGTTTGATGTAGCCCCATTTAATGAAACGGGAAGGCAGTTAAACAATAATATTTTTTTGAGCGCACCAGTAAGACTTTGTATAGATTATTATTGCCTTTACTTAATGAAAATGCTTACTTCAATTAGAAAATACAGCTCCCCTGTGGCACCCATCATGCTACTCCATTGCTAGATGATACATTACACACAGCGATGATTCACGCATACGAAACATTTACCTACGCGTGGCGAGCACATGCGTAATCTCTTGACAAAGTCTAGTTGATATCGGTAGATCTTGGAGAAAAACTGTACACAATTGTGTATCCCGCTGTGTGCAGGATGTGCATCCCCAGGTGCCGAAAATGTCTCCCAGATAGAAACTCAACTAGTGCTGCGAGTGCATAGTGTGGCCTTAGACATCTATTGCATCAACGCTGACGAGAAGGAAAAAAATTCTTAGCATGAAGTTAAACAAATCTTTTCCATTTCAATCTGGTGAGATTCCCGTCACTGGTATACGGCAACTGTGATGAATGTGTTTGTTGAAGTTCAATGCTGTTTGATTGCGCACACTTTGTAATGAAGCTATACTGGGCAGAAACTAGTAGGATGAAATTTATTATGTTTAAAAAGCAGAAAGTATCAAGAAAAAAATACTTTCAGGGGCGCCAGCTGTATAACGCTTTTGCGATTGCGAAAGGGGGTCAATAACCGCACCTTGTGGAAGCACTCCGTGTGACGATGCGATGGGCTTCGGTGCAATGACCAAACTATATTTGATTTTTTTTTCTAGCCATCGCTCTGAATCCGTACAACTCCCATGTGAGAGTTCTTGCCTAATATCAATCACACTTTGAAACTTACAGTTGACTCTTTGAACTTTCTTTTACTGTGCTGTGGCGAAAATGAAAAAAAAGAAAGAGCGAGGTCTTTGAAGTGAAACATATGATTTCTTCATATAGGATGACATGGCGAAACCGCGTATTGGCCTGAGGTGAACGACCGATGCGCCAATAGTCAGGCATTTATGTACAACGACCAACAAAAAACGAAGAGTTGGCGAGAAGTGACATATCCCAGGCTGGCAATGCTTTCTCTAATCTCATTCGACGTTCGTTTATTTCTACGTGTGAGAAAAGAAGGGGGTGAGGGTGTCGTAAATTATTTTTGCTGGCACCAATACAATCCTGGCAGCGAACTCCGCTACATGACCAGCAGTGTATACGAAACGGTCAAACTCGGCTGGTAGTTTTAAGCACGTTTCTGGCACGCGCATTAACTTAAGTCTGATGAGCAGGACGAGATGCGTCGTCCAATAAGCGACGACGCGTTAAGCTTTGTAATTTTTTCCACGCTGATATTTAAGACGAGGCATGAAAGTAGCTTTACCATTGAGTAGAAGATTTTTATCTTAGCTAAGAGCTATGAGGTCTGTGCAGTCGTGGCATCGTTTCTAGTACGAAAAAATTTAGAGGGCACTTAAGCTTTGGCTTTAAGAGTGGAACATAATAGCTTCTCACACTTGCTCGCAACTGCAGCGTCTGTAAAAGTGACGTTTACCGGGAAACTCCCACGCCGAACGCTATGCACCAAGGTGGGTTTTCTGGTCGAAACGCGTCCTCTTGCATGGGCGGCGATGCGGCGGAGGCGAGCGCCACCTGGAAATGTTTCAAGGAAGCGGTCGGGCCGCTCCGTGGACGCTGAGATATTTACGCGCCGGCGTATAATGGCAGTCGCCGTCTCCGGTCTGTGCATTGTAGAAATGCAGGAAAACGGGTTTTCGCGTAATAAAATTATGTTTTCGCCTATATTCAAATTACAATCCGAGAGCTATCATGTCTGTAAACTGTGTGTGTACGTGGTAGTTTAGAATTTTTTTACGTATTTGAGCTTGAGAACATTATTTAGTTCTGCGAATTCCTTGCGTCACATTAACAGCCTCAGTATGTGTGGCTCGAGAATCTTTTTGCCGGAACGACACTCGACGCCAGGCGCTGGACGCCGGTGCCGTCACCAACACCGCATTTTTCTGCCACACGGGCTACTTAACGCTGTCGCTTTAAAAGAATATGTTTTGTCCTGCACCTCAGTAGCGAGCTGCGTAACAGATGCGCCGTTTTCGCGCGTGTACTCATCTTTGGGCATGCGCATGGGGGTGTGCGCGCGTAATGGCACCGGAGCCAGCCGGAGCTCTAACGGCGCTGTTTTGCCACAAACGCGCCCACCGTCGCGTCGGATATACCTTGATGCCTGGCACTTGGTGTGCTGTTTACGCTGCACAACAGCACGAGCCTCGCGTACTTGCTTCACCTTCCGGGGCGGAGGAGCAATGAACTACATTTATAAATGTGAGCCGGCAGTAGAAAAGTCCGAGGTGGGCGGCGTTCCTAGACTAGGATGTCGTCGCCCTGAGCCGATAACTTAGTGCTGGTGTACCAAATCATGCTGGTCTCCAGGGCACGAGATCCACTACTCGACGGTTAGTGAGGTTCAGTTGTTGCCTATAGTATCGATGACTGGCATCCGCGCTTTCATATAAAGTGGTCCCGAGTCCATGACAGGTAATCTAATAGTCCCCGCCGCTGTCCGCGAGCACAATCTCGGGCTATCCCACAGGGTTGACGACCCTGTTCGACCTGCACGGTGGTATTCCAAAAAACGAAAAAAAAACGAATACACTGGTATCCTGAACCACTGCAGACTCCTACCCACCCCACACCCCAAGATAACCAAAGAGGTGGTGATGTTCCGCAAACGAAGGATCGGCGCTTTTTCGCACGGCTAACTGATGCTCCTAGCTACAACAAGCTAGAACTGGAACTTCACCTTCTGCTTTGCGCCCATCAATCAAAACTCAATATAATAAAACAATGTGCATGTCTATGAACTTTTATTTGTGAATATACAGCAAAGCTGCCATTCCTCAGCACTCACGTTTCATTTTCGTGTTACGACCAATTCGTCCGAAAGAGCCGTGAATCATTTTTAATAGGGAGACGGTCGTAAAATTAGATGTGAGGCCAGCAGACTCCTTTCCCAATACAAGGTAAGAATACGCAGTTTAAGTCCATTGTGTACGCTGTTGGCAGCTGCCATTCGGAGTATGTATATATATATATATATATATATATATATATATATATATATATATATATATATATATGGCGTGGGAAAGGCAGGGAGGCTAACCGGAGAAGATTAACATGTTAACCGCCGCATAACAATACGTGCGCCGGCGAAAAAATATTTTACGAGTCAGTCCGCTTTCGCCGTCCCCCACACGCCAGACGAAGCTAAGTGGCATTGAACTTGGCCAGTAATGCCTAAGCCTATACTAAAGAGCTGGTGCCAAGCAGTATGGGGCGCCCTGCATGGTAAACACCCAATCAGTGAGAGTGGAAATGGCCTAAAAGGGTAGTCAAAATGATAGGATGCGCCACACGCGCATAAATTAGCATGAGCGTGCACTGCGTCCCCCCTCACTACGTATGACGGCATTGACGCATCTGTTTTGCCACGCCGGGCATCGCACAAACAAATCAAGCGGTACCTGCCTGAGAAAAAACTGCCGGATATATGTGCAGCATTATATGGAAGTCAGCGTGGGGTGGAATGTATATGTTCCGCAATGTAAATATGTCCATATCTCCGTGCTCGTACTCCTCACGCATGTATAAATAAATAACGCGTACTACATAAGCGTAACCACCGCAAACATAAATACCACGCATAACACATTCCGCACCACGCCGTCTTCCAGAGTGCTACGCATATATTCGACAGTTCCTGTTCAGGGAGGTATCGTTAAATTTTACTTTTCTGTCTCTCTTTGCGTTGCTTATGTAAATGCACCCCCCCCCCCCCTCGTCGACAAATCGTAGTATCCTATTTGTGAGCATATTCTTTAGCATTGTAATGGAAGATAGCGTAAAGTTGAACCCATGAAAGAAAGCGAGTGAAGTTTACTTATTTTCCTAGTTGTTCTGTGAGATGCTTTTCAAAAAGCAATTTTCCTCCGGCCAAGGAAGAAGCTATCGTTCTTCGCAGATACATGAACAATAAACTCAAAGTTTCCAAGATGCAGCGCACCCCAGCTCTGATCTTTCTGTGATTGAGAGCCTGTCAAAAAATTTGCTACCGTTCACGGTGTTGTCGTGTTGTTTTTGTTATTTCCCAATCATTCGTTCAATTTCATGAGCGCATGGTGCTATAAAGGCTCCAATGCGAGCTATATTTTTTCTCGAATCATTAGGATTTTTTAGGACGCAAATAAATTAGACTTTCCGCAAAGAGAAATCAAGCCTGTCGCTAAAACAGATGGGGTTTGTTAAAAAGAAAAAAACAGGATTCGCGCCCATGACGAACCATCGAAAGAAGAGCCACACCAAGGTCCATATAAGAGAATAAATATCCATGACGCTTTGCGTAACAATATGACGATATGCTCAAGTTTACGCAGGTAAAATAATCGCCGAGTCTCCTGCTAAGGGGACCACTCTGACTCTGCCACAGCGAGTTTTCACAGGCCACGGCAGCGATAGCGCATGATATGACTTTTGATATGACTAAATATTTGCGCCGAAAAAACTACCTCTAACTTGTACAAGGAACGGGACAACATCGTGCTCTGGCAAGTAATTAAACGTAGTACTGCAAAAGGCGCCTGGTGAAAATAAAGGATAAGTATGGGCATGTAAATAACACACCACCAATTTTCCCGTTTGGCTTTCGTGTGGCACTATTTGCGGAATACCATTCGTAACATTTGACAGTAGACTCTCGATGTCGTGCCACACAAGCTCCAAAACACGTTAAATATTTTTGCGAAATGTACCTCTTAGTAAATGGAACCTGTGTGGAAAGAGTATAAAATGTTCCACCTAATTAATGAAAGCTATGTAAAATGAAACTAATTACGTTATTAGCAGTCGCAAGAAGTTTCTTTTATGTTTTAAATTTGTTCCACATTGGTTTAACTTGCCAAGTCTAGCAAGCTTACAAGTATTTTCCCCATTTTTAATGGAACTAATGTGAAAGGAGATTAACAGTAGGCCAATATGGCTAGTCTGTAGAAAAGCTTTTACTATAACTGCGGTTTACTTCCCAAGACGTTATCATCAAGATTGGTGGGCGCCGTGGTGCAATCTCAGAGGGCACGCACTGGACAAAAGTGCATAGGAGAAAACGTTGTTCCTATTTTCAGTAAGAAGCATTCTTGCCCGAGTGAACCCAATTTTGTAGTGTAGTATCTGGTATCTCGACTTTCTCGAGATGCAACTAGCATTTAAAAAGAAAAACCACGGTTTTGATAGTCATCGTATGTAATTCCTCTCCGAAATAAATTAACATCTTTGTGGCCTAAATGAAATTTTGCATAACTGCGTAATTTACCATGACATCGCTGCACGTCTTGAAAACAAACCTGGTTTGCATCAGAACGCGAGCACCCTTGCTTTAGATTTGAAACTGCACCGAAGATGGTGTTAGTTGTTGGTACTAATGGTAGTGCTGGTTAGTAGAGCAAGCAGTAGAAGCAGCAGCGGCAGCAGAAGCACCACGGCCATCACCACCACCTTTTTACATATATAGCTGTAGGAGCGACGCTTTAGGCGAGATTTACCCTATGAAGGGATACCGTTCCGCATAGTTCCGTGTGCAGAGTGGCTCAAGAAGAAGAAGAAGAAGAAACTTTAATAAAGAATAGTGCGGCAGTGCTTGCTGTGGTGGCCTCAGGTGACGGCTCGAAGTCCTTGGACTCGAGCGGCATCTTCGGCTTGCCGGACGGCCCAGAGCTGGTCTGCCAGCTCTGAACTTCTGATAGCCGCCTCCCAGCGGCGGCGACGCCTACGGAGAAGGTCCCCGGCGGCTCCCGCATCCGGGGCAGCGTCGGTAAGAAGCGAGCTCGAGCCTTCTCCCACCCTGGCAACGGCCGCGATTATGGACGCGTCGCTAACGGAGCTGGTCTGATTGCCGTTGTTGCCGGCGCACTCCCAGAGCATGTGTCGCAGCGTTGCTCTCTGTCCGCATGTTTTACACGCGTCTGTTGAATATAAACGCGGATAGCAGTGGTGTCTCAAATGTTAACAGATCAGGTGGCGGTAATTACTGGCAAACTGGGTTGATAGGAAAAAAGGATTACTCTAATACATTGTGCGCTACAATGAATTCCGGACAATCTAACATGGTGAACCGAAACTATAGCGAAAAGCGCAATTGTCACGCCTTTAGCAGGCGCCCACGAGTGACGCGGCAGTTACGCCTCACCATCGCGGGAGCATAAACCGAGCGTCGCTATAAAGCCGCAATTTTGCTGAAACACTCTGGGCTCGCATGCTGGCTTCCTGCTAAAAAGTGCAGATCATCTTGGCCGAGGTCCCGATTAAGCGCTGTGACTACATAGATGCCCTACTAACAGCGTTCTGAGAAAGTGGTAGATAGAAAGACAGGGGGCAGATAAGCGGGGAGCGTGGCTGTGAGCGTCATTTGGTTTTTCTAAGGAGCTGCAGCCGGGTGAATATCAAGTGCAACCGATTTCCGGGTATTTGCGAAGTCTAGAATACAAGATATCCGGAGTCTGGCAATAAGTTTTCTAGATAAGAGATGAAAAAAGACAAGGGTGAGGCCACGGATGAAGAAAAATCCGATTTAGCGTTCTTCCTGGATATCGCAGTTTGAGTTAACGATGATTTATTGTATATGTATAGGTGCAGCTACAAGGTAAGATTTCGTAAATGTAACGAGAGCGTAAGTTTGAAAGAAAGCAAACAAAATAATTGGCGTTCCGGAGCCACTTGAGGTGTCACATTCATAATGAACTCGTCATAAGGAACGAGGGATCTATAGCGGCCCCTAGACGTCAATCGTATGTTTCGTTTCTGTCCACCTTAGGTTGACAGCCTCGCCTGAAAAGATTTAGTCCAACATTGCATAATGCGCCGCCTCTCACTTCAGCAGGACACGCTCAACTAGAATTCGAAATTAAAACTCTTCACATATAGGAATTATGATACTTATGTTGGATGTTTGTTCAATATATTCATGATTAGGAGAAATCGAAGCGGTGAAGTCGCAGTCCTGTCACGAGGTGCTTTTGTTGAACATTGTTGACTGGAGCACTGGTGCGTGTGTTCGGAGAAATACCACTTCAACGATGACGCGCCGCTAATTTCATCCTGTGCTCTAGATTTATTTTTTTTTACCCGCCGTGGTTGCTCAGTGGCTATGGTGTTGGGCTGCTGAGCACGAGGTCGCGGGATCGAATCCCGGCCACGGCGGCCGCATTTCGATGGAGGCGAAATGCGAAAACACCCGTGTACTTAGATTTAGGTGCACGTTAAAGAACCCCAGGTGGTCAAAATTTCCGGAGTCCTCCACTACGGCGTGCCTCATAATCAGAAAGTGGTTTTGGCACGTAAAATCCCAAATATTATTATTATTATTAGATTTATTTTTTTTAGCTTATCTCAACATCTTGTTCATTTCGCTCCAAGTCCATACATGCATATTATATTCAACATGCCCGAACTTGAGACATACAACACGCCATTACAATTTCGTAAAAGTAATTTCGTTCGCACCCAATTCAAGTTCATTATCAGGTACTTGTAATAAACTTCTTGTGCCTTATTTTCACGTTTGCCTGTGCGCACACGTTTTCAAGGCTCTTTACAACGCAATCTCACCATCTCGTCTAAGGTTGACAGGGTGGCAGCGTGGATTTCGCCTTCGAGTGCTCGAGTTCTCCCTCACTTCTCCATGTTTCGCATTCAGACGATCCATCTCCTTGTGGTTTCTGGGTAATTGAAGTTGGTGTGTGAGAGAACGTGCGTCAGCGAAACTAACTTTACCTTGAAAAACGAACTGTGGGAAGGCATTTATTGACCAGGGCGAATGAAAGGATTGGGTGGAAGCGCGGAAAGCTTTCCCAATTTACGAGGCTGGAATGCACTCGACTCTCATTGGCATTCGGCGACAGCACCATGGACTCTGTCAGCATTTCGGCCATGTTCGTTGGCTTGATGAATGAGCCGGTTGGCATTGGCAAACAGCCCAACCAGTGAAGGATGAAACAGTGTTTAGGTGGATCGTGCACTCTCGCCTGTGTGAAAACGATGGTGGAGAAGTCTCCTCACACGCTTCACTAAACATTGCGAGTGTGTAGCTCGCCTTCTGTTGTCACGGCTACAAATAACTAAAGAAGTGCTTGTTGTAACATGCAATTGATGCGAAAGAAGCGAAGCTTTCTCAGAGCGAGAGATTGAACGAGGTGAAAGACAGGGACGTTAAAGGGGCTGCTGATCTGGTCCCATAGCAAATTTTGGTTATAAGATGAAAGTGGTTGCGTGACCTCTAAGGAGTGCGTAACCACAATAATTGTACAAGTTAGTTCATTATTAACAGGAATAGAAATATTTGAAGTGCCGAGACCTCATGAGTTCAGGAGGCAAGCTTCACCGCCAACATATACACTCTCTCCACTTTCCCCTGTCTAGACTCTGCAATTAAAATTCCTTCCCTGCGTTTTGTTCTCCCATACCGGAGCCGGATGATCACGTGACGGATGCGTGAGTGGGTACAGAAAAGAAAAGCTTGTCCTTTCTTTTTGGAGTTTATCAAGTCAGTTCAAGGTGATAATCGGCATCGATATATTGGTAGGTAGGTTGGAGGTAACAAACTGGGAGGTTTCTTGCAGTGAACACATTTACACACAAATACAGGGTTTGCAGAAGAATGCTGATGATAAACACAGAAGTAAACAGCACCTTACTCTTCTTTTCCTAAGTTATCCTTACGTAGGAAGGACCTGGACATGGGACTGTGATCACTCCCATGGGTCTTGATATGCAAAAATCCTGTAGCACATCTTGTAAAAAAGCTGACGACGAAAGTTAGGTCGAGACAGCTGCCACAATTCGAGCCGCGTATGAACGTTAGGCTACCGCCATTCAGGAGTGAAAGGCCGCGATTGCAGGCGAAGTTTCCTACTCTTTGACCTTAGGACAGCCAGGCGAATACAAAAGAAAATTCAGCATCGCAAGGATAGATTAGCATCTCGACGCTGGACAATGTTTTTCCAGTCACTAGACCCTCGGAAGTCGCTTTCACACATCTGGAGTACTGTACGCAGTCTGCGTTCCTTTCCTGAACAATACATCCCATTCAAAGCGCTGGCGCTCATGCAGAAGTGGCTGGATGTTGAGGTTGCAGAAGACTTTTGTGCAAGGATCGCTGGCCATGCAACCGGCCCAGGCTCTCCTGCCCCCAGCTACATCCCTGGTTCGCTTGACTGCCGCATACCTCTTCCTTTCACAATGGAGGAACTTGAGATGGATCTTGCTCTATGATGGCATCCTTCATCTCCGGAACCAGACTGAATATTATACCACGCATTGTAAAACCTGAGTGATCGTGCCAGGAGAAAACTGTCAGATCTCTACAACGTATCCTGGCAAGAGGGCATGGTTCCCGAAGAATGGAAGACAAGTCGCTTGGGTCCCTCTCCTGAAGCACGGAAAGTGTCCGCCTGAACTTGCCTCATACCACCCAATAGCGCTTGCAAGCTGCGTAGGAAAGATAAGGGAAAAAAATTATCCTTGCCGGCCTGGAGTAGTACCTGGAATGCTACATGTTGCCTGATTGCATAGCTGTTTTTCATTGAGATCGCTCATCAGCAGACAATTGTTGAACTCGCTACGTACGTAACGTACCTCACGAGGCTGTTCTCGGTGCTCTTGAGATGGCTGGCTTTGGGGCCGAGTATTATAATGGATTTCTTACTTCCTTTTAAAGCCTTTGCATTTTTTTTCAAGTTTATATATGTATTCCTTGGAATAATACGTATGCTGCATGTATACCATAATGTAGTACATGCACAGGTTTCTCCGGTAGTAACACAGCGTACACATTAAAATTATCTTTGTCTTTGATTTTTTTTATTCTGACATTCATCTACGCTCCGCTGTTCATTTGAAAACGTGCTACCAGGTTTTCAACCCCCGCAGTTGTTTAATGCGTATTACTTTGCGTGGCTGAGCGTGACGTCACAGTTTATATACTAGCTGCGGCGGCCGCATTTTGAAAGCGGCTGAATGCGAAAACGCCCGTGTACCGCCCATTGGGTGCACGTTAAGGAACAGCAGCTTGTCAAATTATTGCAAAGTCTCCCGCTATACAGCGTGCCTCATAATCAGATCGGGTTTTTGCACACACAACTCAAGAATTTATTTCAAATTATGAAATCTTCAAGAGCGCTACTTTCATTCGCCATAGAGTCAGATAATATTACAACTGTAAGACTTCTTAGTCTGCTACACGCGAAGTGACTGACCATTGGTAAAATCGTGATAAGCACGTTTGGCGCGTTATTAGCGAGTGTAAGACGTGGTTAGGCTGTTTGTAGAGGGAGAAAAATAATCACAGTTGGCATAGCAACAAGGACTTGAAAGCAGGGGAGATTTCACAAATTCATTTCCAATACATTATTTGCAGTTGCAGTAAGTAAACCTAAATTGTCCTTGTCTCTGACGTAGTAGTTCTGCGGAAAAGTAGAAAAGAAAAAGTAGTTGTAGTTCTTTCCTCTTCTTCTCTCCACCTTGCGGGTTTCCGCCGAACTACTACGTCAAACACTTGCCTTTGCTTCGTGTTGTCGACAAGTTCGACTTCGCCCTGCCATCTGCTAGCCGCCTGGTTAGCTCAGGTGATAGAGCGGCTGCCATGGAAAGGCGGTGGTCCCGGGTTCGTGTCCCGGACCAAGGCGTATTTTTCTTCAACTATGAGGCTTCCTTTCGAGGGACCCCCTATGTGTTTCCTCTGTAGCTTGCTACGAGCGGGTGGATGTCAGATTTTTTCTTTATTAATTGCTCCTTGTCTCTATGCGAAAAATTCGCTCTGCTCATGGCGTGCTAATATGGATAATTCAAGGGCTTACCATTAAAATACTGCACAGTGTACCAGCAATAGGCTTTAGCGTTGACCACAAAGAGAACTTGCAGATGCACCTAACTTTTCTAATAATCTCGACCGCACGTTCCATTCCTGCGAGAAGGCGGCCCCAAATGAGGCCCTATACGAGCTTCTGCTTAGTGCCGCTGCGGGTAAAGGCACCTGAGCAGGCTTGCATTCCTAAAGAAAGAGTGAATGGGCAGCGCTACAAATATGCTGAGAGTATGAAAAAAAAAACAACCTGTTAGATCTGCGCTCCCTTGAGTGCGGGAAAATATTTTCTAATAAATTTCATTCGTCGTGAACGAACTACCTGTAGCGCCGTTCCTAATCAAGTAGGTGCTGCCAGACCGCCGAGGAGTAGAGCAGCGCCTTACCCACAGAACATGGAAATTGGCCGCCTAATCCCGGGCACCCCTGGGGAAATCAGGAGTGTGAAGCCACTCTACTATTCTGTCGCGACGGTTTCTCACCGGGTGTCACCATTGCAGTACGTCTAATGTTGGCGCTTCGCCGGCCTATGAATACTGAAAGTATTACTTGAAGCAATTTTCTGGGAGCAAAACGGTGAACGCGCAATTTATGCAGTCTGTTAGTCAATTTCTGCCTTCGTTGTTGTTTATAAATTTGTGCACACAAAATGCTGCACAATTTTCTCACCCTTTCCGATGAAGTTGTTTCTCACTGATGGCCTTGTAGCCAATTCTACAAGACACTTTGTCTTAGTTTTATTGGCACTTTCCCACCGCAAGACTCAATAGATGGGGTACAGACGCTCATGATTAAGAGGTAATCTAATCACTATACACATTACTTTGAATGCTTCCACGCACATATCCAAGAATTTTGGACATTCGCCACGCGGCCATTTGTACAACTTCACCACACTGCGCAGGCGTAACTAAAAGGGTAGCATTTTGACGAATGATATATCGAAAAGGTCGGAGAACTTCTTCAATAAAGAACGGTGATACGACGTGCTCTTCTAATACCCTCGTTATTTACGTATCTTATTCCCACTTTTCCTGCTACGTTATGGCAGTGTTTCATTCTTAAACCAAATTCTGCTATAACGCAGCAATAACGTTACTCAAGGGCAACGAATACGCGCGTTAATGAAAGGGCGTACCCTCTGGATGTCGCTAAAAAGTCACTGAAATTCGTGAATCCTTCCAATATCATTTTTTTTAAAGGCGGCCAATCTAGTTACGCTGGTGAACTGCAGTTAAATTCGATAGATAGCTGAACGGGCCATGTCCGAAATGCTTGGACATGAGTTTCTCGAGGTTTTCTCTGTCGGCTCGTCATTTTCTTCGCCACAACACTTTATGGCAATATTTCTTAATACAAACGCACCTTTGCAGACTATACTGCGAGGCTCACAAATAACATAACGTGGGACATTCAGAGCTCGCGATACTGATTTCTCCGATACGTTATAGCATATGTTCCTTCCAGTTGCGCGTGGCACAACGTCCTGCTTGGAACTCACATCGAATGGTGCCCAGTGAATGCAGGATCTGGTGAACAACAGAGTGAACCACTGGCAATCGCTTGTCCGTTGCACCGTACTGAAGCATAAAGGAACTGCAATTTTTACTTGATAGCGTTAAGGGCCCGTGTCGCAGAAAAAGACGGCGTCGACTTCCAGCGTCCCGGGGCGGCTTGCAAAAACACTTATTTCATAATGAAAATAATAACGAATTTAAGAACGCATTCCTGTGCAGACTAGGCGTTGTGTAGGGAACACTTAAGAAGGCGTTCTTAAAGTCGTTATTATTACCGTTATTAAATAAATATTCATGCAAGCTGCCCCCAGGTCCCGCGTCCGACGTCAAGCCTCGAACATCGCTTCGGTAAAACGAATTTCTTACCGAATTCCAAGCCATGCATACCTAACCACTCTTCTACCACATCAGTTCTTCATACCTTGTCTTTATTTCTCTAAAAAGTTATTCCTCGGAACTTTGAGAACGGCAATTAACCCACAAACAAATGTAACAAAATACACCGACAGCAGATATCTTTTATGTTAGCTATTCTCACACTGAAATATTACAAATGTGAAACAACAAGAGGAGATCGACCCATGCAAGATGCCATATTTCAACCAGAAAGCTTGTCTTCGTGCATAGCGTCCACCGCTGGCGTTTCGTGGTAAACGTTACGGTTACTTAATATGAAGTTGCCGGGAAGCATGAAAAGTCGTCGGGGTCTTTGAATGCTATAGCGTTGCGCTTTTAAAGGCGAAGCTTAAGCGTCTTCCAAATTTTCGTTTTTCTCTGGTGAGGTCGTAAGGCCTCTCCCGTACTACAGTTTGTCATAAGGAGAAGAAAGAGGGTTAACCGAGGGGCGCGATTTTTATTAAATATATCATGAGAAGCCAATAAAAGAAGACACCAAGGAAAACATAGGAGAAATTACTTGTACTTACTAATTGGATTAAAGAAATGATAAATTAATGGTAATGAAAGTGGATGAAAGGACAACCCTCCGCAAGTGGGGAACAATCCCACATCTTTGCATTACGCACCTGTTAGATCATCTTGCGCGTAATGAGAAGTTGTGGGATCGTTTCCCACCTGCGGTAAATTGTGTTTTCATCCACTTTCATTGCAATTAATTTATCATTTTTAAATTCAACTAGGAAGTACAAGTAATATCTCCTATGTTTTCCTTGGCGTCTTTATTTGTTGGCTTTTTATGATACAGTTGTGTCAGGTAATTTAAACGGAACTTCAAACGTCGCAGTACCAGGAGGAAAGCCTCCGCAGCGGTATAATTCCGTATGTATTATAGGAATGTCATCATCTTTCCTCACAAGGTGACTTTCTTTCTCCTTTCCCACAGTAGGCGCCTCATGCACCTCCTGGCTCCCAGACGCAGTGTCATCCCAGTGTATGTTAAGCTTGAGCAACTTCATGTCTTGACGGGAGAGTAGGAAGACCTGCCCAATGCTTTCTATAACCAGTGCCAGTATTCCTGCACTTCGTGACTAGTACTTAAGTTTTAGGCGCATCCATTCACAGTGTTTCTTCTCACGCCTGTTGTAGCCTTGCACAACGATTGTTCTTCGTGTAAATGTTTTGTGCTTTGGCTCTGCTTCTTTGCATAATTAAAACCGAAGCTCCGCTTCTACAAGAGCTCGCATTTTCTCACCTTCCTGATCAACTTTTATATGCAATAAACTTGAGGACGCAACTTGGACGGTATCATTTAATGTAGAGACATGTCTAGAATTTTCCTCTCTTTCTCCCTGCTCTTCGTCTATTCTCTGTGGGTTTCTTGGGAGTTATAGGTATTTTGATGCTCGCGCCTGACACCTTCCAACATCGACGGACACTACTTATCCAAGCGATTGACGCTTAGCATCCCTGCAAGGTCTTGTCGAACCTTGTAGCTTCGCTCAGTCCAGGAGTGCGGAAAAAGTTTTAATAGCTCGAAGAGCGCTTTGAGCGTTTTAGGACCTTTTTCTAGAACCTGTGGTTGCAAATCTCTAGATAGATCACAAGCGCAAAAAGCGAGTACAGCGACAATTCAGGTTCAGTGAGTTAAGAAGTTGCTGTTTCTCCAGAACATACTCCAGTGGCATGCTGGACTTGAAGCGGCAGAATAGTGCCTCATACCGCCAATCGTCTGCATTCTTGCTGAAAGTCAGAATCAAACAGTCCTTCCATTTAAACCAATGTTCAGGCTTTTCTTGCGAGTGTCACCACTTGTGACATTTTCTTGCCATCACCCTAAGGTATGGTCCCATGTTTATCAATAAGCCTTCATCAGGCAGCCATCCATTCTTATTCGCAGCTTGTTCATAGAAAGCTATTCGCCCGTCTGGACTGTCGGATGAGCCGTCTAAATTTTCAGGATGCACTATCTGGGAAGAATGGTTTGCCCACTAGGTTAAAGCAGAAGCCGGAGCCTCAATAATAATTCTCCTCTTCCCCACCCAGCCCCTTTACTGCGGATTCTGTCTTGTCTTATTCAACTGCCTGAGCACGCTTCATTGCAAATAACCACGTTTTCTTTAATGTAAACACCAATCTCGCTTTTCTTTAGTATGAAGACATGTTGTGGAAATATTGCGCGTTTATGAAGCAGTCGTACTTTTATTAATGTAGGACGTTGGCAGCCAATATGAAGTTTTTAAGGCATCGTGTGCACTATTACTCCGAGGGCTTCTTACAGATTGATCATATGCGTTATCTTAATGCTGTTATCACGGTACAGTAGTGGCTTGCTTAAGTTTTAGTTTTAGGTTGCGTTTATTCATTCTCATCAAACTTGTATTTCTAATTTCAAACTGAGTTTGTCTCATCGTAACGTTAGTTGTTGCATGCTCTTATGAATAAGATCTATTGCATACTTGGGCTTTCATTAATGCTGACAATTTAATAACATGCTATTTTTCTTCTTCTCTGATATGCAAAGTGACTATTCGCAGTGCGTTTTCTAAGCCTTCATCGTGGGCTGATTATTGTGTAGTCATTGCTTCTCATCATTTAAATTTAAGAATGCATGTAGCCTATGTGCTCTACATGCGGTTGCGTCAATGCGTCATTTACAATAATCTCGGAACCGTTATACGCTTTTGCAATGACGTCAAACAATCCGCTGGTACTTTAAATAATCCCTTATCAAAATCACAGTGTATCGATCACTCTTCTTTTATTAAATTTATCGGCTATAAAGCAGCCTAATTTCTCACCTTTAGACCTATACGCCGTACACCATGTGACTGCATGGCTGAGATGCACAGTTCAGTGGGCTTCCGAATTCCACTACCGTATTTTCTTGATCACAAATGCCAGTGGTAAGTTTCTATTGTTTTTATTGCTTAGTGCAGTGATTGCTCTTAACGCTGCTAATTTGTCTGCCAGCTGATAATTTACAATGTTATCCATTAACTGATTTATTAGCCTACGATAAGACTCTTCCTTATATTTATTTGCACCCTTTTAACTTATATGTGCTGAATTAAAACAAATTGTTCGGCTCAGTGGATTGATGTATAACAGCCACGTTCAACAAAACCTTATAGAAGTTCATTGTTCGAAATGGCGAACAGTTGGAACTTGGAAGTGGGGGCGCGCATTTTTTTTTTTTTTTTCAAGTGGGAAACAGAGGAGTTCAACAGCGCCGAGCAACGTGTGGTACCATTGGCAAGATGCTGTCCGCGTGTGTCTCCTGATGGTTCAACGGCGTGGTGAACCTCATACAACACAAATTGTTTTCCGTTTGTATTCTTGATTGATGTGTGAACCTCGACCGATGAAATCCTCCCACGCTTCACTGTCAGGTAAAGCACGGCACGCCGAGCTTTTCCTCATCGGCTCTGGAAAAAGGCAGTGATTACGCTACCATTTTGCAAATAAGGTGTTTTTAGCAGACATTATGGATCACCTACAAACTTCTAAAAACACGGAAAGAGGAGCCCGTGTTTAATAGAAGACAAGGAATTTCTAAACGCCGGTTATCCCATTTGTCGCGGCGTACGTCAAAGCATGCAGCGCTAAAGCTTTTAGTATTCAAGGACTTTTTGTACAGCGCCTCACATTCAAGGTAAGGCTCATAGGAATCGTAGTTTATTTTTGACTATGGCAGTCTTATCAATTTGCATGAGCTTCTTGTTGTATTCTTCAGCCGCGCTGTGCGCACGCTTTGCCACAGCTTGCGCGCCCCACGGAAATATGTAAATGGCATTCTTGAATATATCGATTGACGCCTCGCTTAAGTATAAACGACTATCATGCATATGCAGCATGGCCTGCTCGCTTGTTGCACGGCACACGGACGTTCTTGCATTTCTCTCCCATCGATATACGGTCGTCATAGCCGGGATAAAAAAAAATTGATTAGTTGGTTATTTGGCTCTAATGAGTAGTGGTACTTCAAGCGCAATAAATTAGCACGTTTAAACTAGTCATAAAACCACCGCGCTAAAAAGTAAGACCAGAAGAAGATTTTGAAACACATTTCCACGAATGTGCGCAGCGTCGCATATGGCCTGTTAAAGCTATCAAGCGGCTCTCAAAATTAATGCGCCATTCATTTTCCACGGGTACTCGAAAACTTGGTACAGCTGCCTAACGGGTATACAAATAATCAACTGTTGCGGTGGAGTTCTAACAGCCTTATCTCATGTCGTATGCAATAGCCGCCGACTCGTTAGCTTGTCTTTTCGTGCCACCTTGAACTTCCCGTTCACCTAAGCTACACCCGCAACGTTACAAACGCTTAATGTTTAGGCTTTGGTGATCGACGTTGAAAATGAGCATTTTGCTTAGCGATGCCGCTCCAGAAGAAGTCTTTCTCCCCACGATAGTGCACGACACAAACCTTCATTGGCGCAGTCACATGCTAGCCGATCAGGCGCATCACCACCCACTACTTTTCAGACACGCGTCTGCCGAAAAAGAATGAAGACTTATTTCCTCCTTCGCCACTCGATTGGTGCACTGAGGCACGCAGTATACCATGTTGCTTTTAAATTGTTTTATTATCATGTTATATATACAAGCTTTCAACACATCAGAAACGCACCCGCATAAAAGGAGTAAGACAGAGACACTGTGCCAAGAATCGGTCAAGCTATATCTCACTGGCAACTCCACGGCGAGACCATCTGTATGCATTGCGCATACGGCCATCCACTCTTCCAAAACTCTGCAAAAGATTTCCATGTGATTCAACGTTTTCTTTTTCGTGTGTCGAGGTTCAAGCCTGTCACTGCACTGATCTGACTTGGTCTTTAGAGCTCCTTCATAGGCATAGTTCTTACGATACCCTGTAACCATCCATTTTTATCACAACTTTGTTGTAATCAAGTCAGCAAACACATAACGCTTTCATAATTAGGGAATACGAAAAGATTATTGAAGTATACGTAAAGATATATCAAAACGTCACCAAGATTTAGCTTTTCACAAAAGAAGTGCCTAGGAAAACGTACGCACAGAATAATAGAAAGCAATATGAAACAAAGTGAAAGTGCGAAGTTTTATTTCATCATCAGATGTAATCTAAGCTAAAGATCAATTTTACGCGCAGCACGTAACAGATAAATTCGCGTTAACGAAGACAAAATCTGGCCCTAAAGGGGTCATAATACAAAAATACAAATTATATAAGGGTTCTACGATTGCTAAAATCCGTTGGCAGAGAAGATCGCAAATATTAATGTCCCAAGGAATATCATCCTCATGGTTTCTCGTTCTTAATGGCTTCGACCAACATGCTTCAGAAAAGACGCTGGAAGTTCGTTGTTCAATGCAGTGCCCACCGAGTTATCCATGATTTATGAGGGGCATTAGATCGAGGCCCGAGCCATGGATGGGAAAGTACTCCCGCAGTGCCATTTTGATGGCTAGAAGAAGCCATTTCGTATTAAAAAAAAGACAGCTAGTTCCTTAGAAACAGTAGATGGAGGGCTTATCTTTCGATCTGGTAAAATGACTGCGATGCCGAAGCTGCGCTATATTTTGGAGAGCATGCTGTGGTTCGGCTATGTAGGAAGGAAGGAAAATAAAAGGCGAAAGGCAGAGAGGTTCACCAGATTTGGTGCCCGCTTGGGCACCCTGCACAGGGGGATGGGGTAAGGGCAGGAAAGATAAGAAAACAAGAGAAGAATAAAAAATAAAAGAAAAAAAGGAACGCATCAGTTCGCACATTCTATAGTTTTTCAATGAGTGCCATTTTTTTAAAAGGCACACTAGCGCTTTTAAAGCAGTTCGTGCCATCGTCGGCTGGGACCAGGGTCCATGATTTCTGCCTTCCGTAAAGGGCTGTTGTCAGTGCTGTCGAGCGTATTGCTGAGGACTTTGTGCATTGGAACGACGCCAATCACAGTAGATGCGCTATCGTCTGGACTTGTGGCTGTTCCTATCAGGTAACAGTACGCATTAGTACTGTTACCTAGCCATACTATTACCACCAATCCGTAGGCGAAAGATGAGAGTTGCCACCCGTCGTTGTAAACCATTTGGAAGGCGGAGCTGCACATCAGGATCTAGGGTATAAAGGTGCTGGTTCTTAATGTCTGCCGAATTTCATTGGGCCAACGTAAGCTCACGAGCAAGCACACGGAGCTTTCCCGCTGCGTCTATTCTTGACAGCGCGCCGGCAAGGAGGCAGAATCTCATTTCTTACTCCCATTTAGATTCATTCACTGCGGCTTGAGGTGCCTTTTTCCCATGGTAAGTGAAGCTTCACGGAAGTGAAGTCTTGTGATAGCTGGCGCACGGTGCGGAACAGTACGCGCGTAGAACCGGGCTACGGGTGACCATGGAACAGCTGTTTGATATGTTCGCCGGTGTATGTACGTTCTGTGGTGCCTTGCTCACTCTTGCAGAGCATCAGATATCCTTCACTTCCCTGCCCTTGTCGGGCGCACAGACAGGCCTGGGGTAAGGAGCCTTCGTTCCTTAATAATTCGAAGTAGCCGCTTCTTTCCCATCTTCCCAGATGAAGCATAGACTGGTCGGCGCATGGTGCCGACAGCAGCAAAATGCACATATTCTGCGTAACCCTCTATCAGCACGTGTATTGTGGTACACCTGTGCAGGTGTGTATGAACCTCGAATGCGCTCTGTTTGAAGGACTTCGTGCTGTCGCGAGTACTGCGAGAAACAAGCAGCAGTAGAGCAACATGCGTTTTAATATGCACAAAAGCAATTTGTTACTCAACAGGGATGTTCTAAAACCAGGACTATGCATAATTTCATAACGTACGTTCTACGTGCCGCAAATGCACCATGCGCTGTCAAAAGCAGGTATCACTGACCTGCAAGAAGTTCATTATACAGTTTCGGAAAGCATCGTTTTCGGCCTGCGATGGCACGTTAGCATGATTTCGCCGGAGAGGACAAAAGTTCCCGCGGAAATTTCCTCGTCCGCTGCCATTGCCGTGGCGCAGTACATTGCATACAGCGTTGCATGCGTGTTCATTCCATGAGCTTTATTTCCTCCTGTCCCACCAGGCCACGGCAGCATCCGGGAGAGCATTGTCCAGATAACACAGTGCAACAAAACACGCAGACTAACGCAAACCTGCCCACACGGCGCCTTTGCCACTGTATGAAACCTACGGAGCAACACGTCTGATCGCACAGAACCATAACAAAACCGCCATTGTGGCCCGAAAGCAGGGTACCCACAGTAAGAGAAAGCAAAAAAAAAAAATTGGAGGACGCTTAAGAGGAAGCTTTAGCTCGGGTGCTCCTATCTAAATACATGTAAAAGGAGAATTCGTTTTTCAAGGCAACCACTGCACCAAATTTGACGGGGTTTGCTGCATTTAAAATAAAAACTGAAAATCTAGTGACTGTTGGTTTCGAATTTTCGATTTAGGTCGTAAATTGTTTATAAAAATTTGTCGAAAATCGCAAATTTTCAGAAAATGAAACTATCAAGTTTATAACTCCGTAACTCAGCAAGAAAAAAATGATACCGCAATTCTGTGAATTGTACCTGATAGCACATCTAAAGCGGACAAAATTGATATGTTACACATGAACCTCAAAAAATGGGGAAATGTGCAATTACAACTTTTGCAGAACCCTCGTAAACAACGTAACAAATTCACGTAAGATGTAAACTGACATAACAAATTTGTCCGCTTTGAATGGTCTAATGGATGCCGTTTACAGAATCACTATATCTGTTCTTGATGCAGAGCTATTAGTTTGTAAACTTCGTGCTTCTATTTTTTTCAAACGTCTGAATTTTTCAAAATCCTTTTAACAAAATTCAAGCCCTAAATCAAAATTCCACTTCCAACAGTCACTAGAATTTAACTTTTTCTCTCAAATGCAAGAAATTTCATTAAAATCGGTCCAGGGGTTATCTCACAAAAACGTTTTTGCGTTTTTACATGTATTTGAATAGGCCGCGTCGGAGTTGGGCCCGAGCTAAAGCTTCCTCTTAAGCTTCGCCTTCAAGAGTGGAACGCGACAGCGTTATCGCATCCTGTTCGCACCGCCTACTCAAACGCTCTACGCCAGCCAAACGTCGCGATCGGCAGAGATAGCCGGGCCCCGACGCGCCATGAAGGCGGACGCGCTCATGGGGCGAGTGGCGCCCCACGTGTCGGGGCAGCGCCGTACATTGCGAAGAGGGGGTCTTCTGTGTTTGCCGCAAGATGGCTCTGCGAGTGCGCAGGGTGCAGAGAAATTTTGCGGGAAACGGACTTCGCTACTCGTGAAACTGCGGCTTCTGTAAGTAACATGGTCATAATTACCGATATACACCGCAGTATAACTTTCTACGGCTCGTTTCTAAGGCAACACCGCATTCACTAGAGGCGATTTTGTCCCGTTCTAAAAGGAAAGAACTCGTGGCTGAGTGGTAGCGTCTCCGTCTCGCACTCGGAGACCCTGGTTCGATTCCCACCGGCTCATCTTGCACGATGTTTTTATTTATTAGGTGCCTTCTGGGATTAATCGCTCATGGTCAACGCCGCCGACGCCGACGACACCGGCTTTTCTCCGACATGAGCTCCTTAACGCTGTCGCGTTAAAAAAGAAAGAAGAGGACAACCTACTAGCCACTTCCTCCACACTTTCTCCTAGCGCGCGGAGGGGTAGGGTCTTTCCTCAGTTTCTTTTTCCTTCTGCAATGGAACGTGTGAGAGCGCGGAGCGCACCATCCTAGCAACTTCCAAGCGTTCCGAGTAAACAGAGAAGCGCAAAGTGATCCAATGAAACGGCAGCGATAAGTCATGTGACCGACTACGCGCAAATCAGCGCAAAGCGTGCGTGCAACGGACAGTTGCGATTCAACTAGGTAAAGGCAGTCACTACTATGTTCTACGGCAGGGGTTGCAGCCGTTCCAGAGGTTGCAGTACTCAGCTTTCTCGGCAAGATCAGAGAGAGTGGGGGCGTAGGACACGACTGGTTCGGTTATGCCTTGCGATAAGTGGTAATGTGCAGCTGTTCTGGCGCTCTGCCTACCGCGTTGTGACGTTTCCTCCCGATATGCGTGGGCACTTGCGGTCGTTAATTGAAACTTTTCCCTTTATCTTCTGCATTGGAAGTTTTATCCTGGGTGCAGCAGCTTCGCGTTGCTGGCTGACATGTCTTTTCGGAAGAGCGTGCGCTGAAGGTAGCCGTGAAAGAAAACATTCCGCGAAATGATCACGTAACATGTCATGGATTGTGCGTGTTGGTTCCACATATGGCCGGCGTGGGACATCCCATTCAAAACGTCCTTTGAACATCCATGGGACTAAAGTTTGGGTTTTTTGAGATCCCAGAAGTTCAATAGTGTGCATGTCCGAAGGTTGTCTTAAATGGGACATCCCGAAGTTAATATCCACATGTTATCCACTGCACGACGTAAACGGGACTTGGACGTTCGGATCTAATCGAGGTGTACACAGAATATTCGTGGTCCAAAGGGTAGCGAGGATGTTCTGTTGGTTATTAATTGTAACGTTCTTTTTTATCTCGCCTGGAGCGAGCGCCTCCGGATAAACAGAGGTGGCCTGTCTTTTGAGCGGGTCACATTGTGAATTGTATGCTCCGGAGCTCTTGACGTGGGAGCCGCAGTCGAATAACTTGATGCGGAGCAGCCGCTGACATTTCGTCGCTTCGCTTTCCGGTGTTTGCAGACCTCGAAGCCTTCATCGTCCCAAGTGGCGCCGCTCTAAGGAGCTCTGTGACAGCCCGGTGTCATCGCTGTCAGCTTCTCCCTGAAGGCAGTTCTTGTTCCTTCGAGTAGTTCCTGCAGACGCTGGCAGGTCTGCACGGTTCTGGACCAAAAGGGAGCGGTGTCTCCCAGAAGAAACCGTTGAAAATCTAGATTCTAGACAGACCAAAATAGTGATGCGCACAACAACCGCTTCATCAAATATGTAAATATTTGTATTTGTTATAGATCCACTTTCAAAGTATAAAAACTTGTACATAATGAAAACTGTAAATAGGTAAGATTTGTTCTTCACACGCCAGCTGTGTAAAAAGTTCATTCTGGCGTTTTCTTTTGCAAGGCTTCAGTTCTGAGTCGAAGAAGACAAGAGAGGAAATAAGGTTTTTCATCCAATGATAGCGACACGTGTACTTATCTTTATCGGGCGACCACGTTTCGCCGCCTAACAAATCTTATCGCACAGCGCGGGACGCGCCTGCAAGTATCCTAAGTGTCTGGAAAGTTATTGATGCTTCTATCCGCTGTCTGTTGTCGCTGAACCTTGTGTTATCTGATTTCACCGCTTGATGCCAATGGTGTAGAACTTTGTGGAAGGCACGTGGGTCCCAACAATTAGTCTGGAACGTTCGACGACTGCTGTATAAAAGCCGATGCGCTTGACCCGCTCATCAGATTTTCGACGATCGCCGACCATGTTAGCCGCTATCGTTGTGCTATAAGTTTAGCCTGTTTTTGTGGGCACAGGTTCGCCCAATAAAACGCTCGTTTCGTTAATCACAGTATTGCTACTGTGTTCTTGAACGTCACCGCCACGTGACAATATGGTGTACTAGAGGCAGCGATGGAGAAATAGAACAAAAATTACAAGACGCTGTAAACGTCATTGAAGAGTACCTCATCTCCATGGGACTCCGATGCTCACCCAAGGAATCGAAGCTCCTACTATGCCGACCTAAGAGACGAGGCCGCAATTTCAGGGGATGGCTTCGTCCTAGTGAGAACGACATAATGCTCTTTACCAGGAGCGGTAGCGCCATCCCAAGGGTGGACTTCATTCGGGTCCTGGCTTTGTTTATAGAAGACAGCGGGTCCAATAATCAAACCATTCTAAATATCGCTAACAAACCGGACCGCGCAGTGAGGCTCATCGAAAGAGTAACTGACCGCCAACATGAGCTTGGAGAAGACAACGTCGTCAGACTAGTTCACACCTTTGTGCTATTCACTTCGCCCTAGTGCACTAGTGACATAGATGCGAAAGAGACAACTTCAATGCATTGTTAAGGTAGGTGATCAAGGTAGCTCTTCGCCTGCCAATATAGACGGAAACTGAAAGACTCATGCAAATAAGGCTGCACAATACACTGGAGAAAATAGCTGAGGCCCAAGAAAGAGCCCAGTTCATTAGACTCTCCATCACCCGATCAGGACGCCAGGTCCTCAAACGGCTTGGTATGCCAATTACAGCACTACGTAATAAGCATAGATAAATTCCCAAAGATCTGCGGAAGAACATCACAGCCATGCCTGTTCCAAGGAATGTTCCCTCCATGCATAATGTGGGCAGAAGGCAAGCCAGAGCCAAAGGCCTACTAGAGAAAGCTAAAAATCAGGCTGAAGAATGCTCGTTCGTCGACGTGGCTATCATGTCCAATAGAGAAGCCTTCACAGTGTTCTTTCTGAACGGCAAAGGTGAACTCGTCCATTCGGCTTGCACGTATGCCCCACAGCCAGAAATTGCAGAACAGGTAGCCATCGCATTGGCACCTTCAGACCTAAAGAGATCCAGGATCCACAGTGATTCTAGGGTAGTCGCCCGAGCATCTGCCAAAGGAGTAATCTCCAGAGAGGCCCTGGCGATGCTCGACGGAAAGGTCGTCAAACCCCACACGATCACCTGGTTTCCTGCTCATATGGGGGAAATCACCGGTTCTCCCGCGAGCCTCCACGAATCAGGCCGCAATGCTGCACAAGGACTTGCCAACCGTGCAGCCACAAGGCAAGGAGAAGCCGAGGTTCCAGATTACAGGGACCTCCTCCTCGCGTACAATGAGCTAACCAAGCACTTCTACCTAGGACGAAGGGTCTTCCCCCATTCACACAGTCATTACGCTCAGGCCCTTGCTAACGACAACCTATCCGAACCCTTTTCTAATCAACAAAAGCTATCCAGATTTCTCTACACTTACAACATGTGATAAATTTAACGACACCATAGATCTTAATCATACGCTCTGACATTGCTCCACATTACGCAGCGACAAGGACAACACTGAAGAGCAGTGGGACGCAGCTCTGCGTAGGCTCGCATTCGAAGAACAGCTATGGGCAGTCTAAAAGGCCCGCGAAGCGACCCAAAGGCTTGGTCTTTCGGTCCCAACGTGGGAGCGGCCCAGTTGGGGCTGGGAAACTAGCGCGACCAAATGGACCATGATAAAGTTTTGATCCTCCATCCATACTAAGTTAATTAAAATTGCGCTTCCTAAAGCCACTAGAAATAAATTCTTCTCTCAAATGCAACAAATGTGTGTTTAAAGGGCGTGCCATAAAAGCATTTTTGTGTTTTACATGCATTACAAATTAAACATTAGAGAGGTTCTTGGTTTAAAGGTAGTGAAAGGTTGGGTAAAGTGCAGCGCAGTAATTGTCTCTCAAGCGAGAACACCTCAAACACGCTGCATATTGGGATGAGGATTGGAAACAGGAGTCAGAGAACCCGACGATCAGGAGCATCCGAAATGCTGCAGGCGTGCAAAGAGATTAAACAAGCTGCCCACACTTCGGCGTTACGAGAGAGAGAGAGTGAGAAAGAAAGGCAAAGCAACGATGGGGAGGTTAACCTGAGAATTCTTCCTGTTGGCTACCCTCTGCCGGGAGAGAGGAAAGGGGTGTAATAGATAAGGGAAAAGAATACGAAAAGGAAGGAAAGAACACACACACACACACTTATATATGCTTCTTATATGTTCGTCTCTCTGATAAGAGCAGCGTTAAGATCATCATCATCATCATCAGCCTGGTTACGCCCACTGCAGGGCAAAGGCCTCTCCCATACTTCTCCAACAACCCCGGTCATGTACTAATTGTGGCCATCTCGTCCCTGCAAAGTTCGTAATCTCAGCCGCCCACCTAACTTTCTGCCGCCCCCTGCTACGCTTCCCTTCCCTTGGGATCCAGTCCGTAACCCTTAATGACCATCGGTTATCCTCCCTCCTCATTACATGTCCTGCCCATGCCCATTTCTTTTTCTTGATTTCAACTACGATGTCACTAACTCGCGTTTGTCCCCTCACCCAATCTGCTCTTTTCTTATCCCTTAACATTACACCTATCATTTTTCTTTCCATAGCTCGTTGCGTCGTCCTCAATTTGAGTAGAACCCCTTTCGTAAGCCTCCAGGTTTCTGCCCCGTCAATGTCAACATGTCTGGTCTTTCTCTCTCTCTCTCTCTCTCTCTCTCTCTCTCTATATATATATATATATATATATATATATATATATATATATATATATATATATATATAAATTGTCCGCCATTACGAAATATAAACCGTAATTACTTTTGCTTCTTTCATATTGCTTGCACTCTTATTTCCACTTTACACGCGATACTATGCTGAACACACAAAAAAGTTCTCAGAACACGCTGATATTTGCTCTCCTGATAACCATACTAAACGGGAGCATTTCATCTTTGTGTGGTACTGCACCACTCATCTTTGGAAGGAAGCGCACCAATGGTTTATAAGATCGTGCACAATCTATCAAACTCGAATCAAAGTACTTAACGATTACTGTTAGCGCTGAAATAAGCAAGGAAACCTTCTGCGTTATTATTAAACGTAGAGTTTGTAGAATGTACATGTGCTGAGTGAAAATTTTGCAGCAGTTCTTTCTTCAACTCTTGAACAAAGCGAGACAGAGAGACGAACTTTGTGAGCTCGTATGTTTTGTTTCGGACACTCAAACAGCGATGATAAGCGAATGATCGATGCCCGTAAACGAAGGCAGTCAGGCTGGCCATTACATGTTGGCAGGCAATCATGCGTGACGAAAGGAGACAGCCATGACTACAAAATAGCCTATAGGAAGAATCGTATGCATAAAGTTTGAAAGCAGGCCTCTTATCTCAAAGGTTATTTTTGGGATTCTTGATGCCTGTGGTGGTTCAAGCAAAAATATAAAAAGTCGTTTGTGTTCTTCTTATGAGATAGCTGAAAACAAGGAACCAATGAGAAAGTAAAGAGGGGAGTTGATGTGCATTTGCCGTCCGAGCTCGTTTGCCGCCCATTCATTTCCGTCCATCAAAGTAACACGGGCAGAGAAGTCTCTCGTTTGCGCGGCACGCTCAACCTAACGCTTCTATTTTTGAGCGCAGCAGAGTTGCAGTACTACCGCATTGCTCTCAGACACTTCTATCTACGTAAAGGAAACTTTTAAAGCCCCGAGAAAAGACGTTTTAGAACTGGACAGCATTTAAGATAATACGCGTAGGATCAGCTTTTTTTAAGGCTTTGTATTGCTTGTAATGTACGAGTGCAATCACTGTGTATATGTGCCAAAGACTATTAAGTTTAGTAGTAATTCGGTGGTCTTCTGCACTATACTTCGCGAAACCGTAAAAGATATACGAAATAATGAAGTAAGCAGTCTAGAAATGTTTGCACGTAAACTGCGGGTATTGGAGCTTCAGTTGATTCAATATGATCAGCTAAATGAGATTTCTTCGTCAGTGAACATCTTACTTCGCTATTTTAATATGTATAGTGCATGATGGTGCTCCATTTTCCGGCCTGATACAGCCTGATAAGCAATTCTTTAGCAGTTTCCTTCATTTTTGTGTGCACTACTTTGTCTTCTATGTGACTTCCACTGTGGCTTCACCTCCTCTTTGCTAAGTACACGCAAAAAATATCAAGCTCTTTGTTTGCTGTATATCAAGCTTTGTTTGTTGTATAGATACGCTTTACGTGCTTCCACTGATGTGCCTTTGAAATTTTTCCTCTGCAACCTGTTACACCATAGCTGGTTGGTAAGGCAACGTGTCGCAACTGAGTTTCGAGTGTCGTATACAATTTGATGTTCGCGATAAGGTAAGCGTAGTCAACATGGAGGGAAATACTAAACCAGTGGCGAGCAGATAAAGCAGCATTCGGTGCATCTTAAAGAAGGCATCCCATTTCAACACACATACAAGTCATAGCAAATGCGCATAACAATTCAGCGTAAAAATCACAATGCCTCACTTCCGAGTGAACGGTTGAACTTCTCACGCATGGATGCGAAGAACGGAGAGCAACTCAGCTGAGGGTTCCATCCAGCAGTGCGCTATAGTGGAGAGCACGCAAAAACGCTGCGCGCTAAACAAGAATGAATTTCTAAATTCATTCCTGGAATTTCAGGAGGAAAATTCGGAATTACTCTTTGGAGCGAAAGTCGCAGATTTATGAAAAAGACGAGCGCTCTTAAGCATTTGTTATGAGATGTGAATGCGAAAGTAAGAATGTTCAATTGAACTCCACTAAAGGGTCCTTCGAGTTTTGGGCTGCGAGAAATGTTTTCGGGTTTTGCTGCGCGGCATGTTAACGAGTTTTGTAATTAAATTGGTACGGCTTGTGTTCTTTTGTACAGTTTCTACGTTAGCATGTTGGTTGCACACCGGAATCTTGTGGACGATATTACAGTGGAGCTGTTAGAACGTTGCTGGGTTTGTCTTGACGCCCGGAGCTTTCTCTCATATTGGGTATAACCACTTGTCTTCATATTAAACTTCCCATTCCTATGACTTGCGCTGCTATAGAAATATAGCGGTTTCGCGGTCCTTTATCAGCCGCGTGGAGGTTTAAATATATTGTACACCGTCTGATCCGCATTGGAAACGACTCAGCACACGGTAACTCCGAATTTCAGGAACATGTTTCAAATCACTTATTATCCCATGCGTACACACCACCAGCTGTTACCTTGCTTCTATGCATTACCATTTCAATTTGTTTTGTACAATGCTACCTAGCTGGTACGTGTGTGGATGGGATGGGTAGTCACCAACACTTAAAGGGGCAATCACAACCCAGTGGCACATTATGCACGAATCATTGTTCTTCTTCCTTATTGGGTATCACCTTTTGCATTCCCATTAACCTCACATTACTATGACTTGTATTAGTAATGTGCCTTCCTATTGTCGTCTGTGTAGATTCTGCTGGCACATATATAATGAGCCAGCAGATTCATCATTAACCCATTCTTTTTCAAGTTTGCAGTATTCTTCCTCAACCCAGACATCCAGTCTTTGTTCGTTCAGGAGCCCAAGCCGATCCCAGCTTCCAGCACTTCGGGCACTTGGTCTTCGTTCTCTCATCATCACGCTCGCCTTCTACACATTGCATCAATAAACGCTTTATGCGCGGTTTTCGGTCCTCGCTGAAGGAGTCTTGGGCACACTGCAGTTGCCGTGCCCACCATTTATTTTTCCAATTGGCTTTTACTTTCAAACACGTACGTTGGGTCATCACCCCTCATTTTTTATGTTTAATTGGCTTTAAACCCGTTATTGCGTTTCGTAGGTACGGGTTTCCCCACTTTTCTTTAGTTTCTTTTTATCATCGGGGAAAAGACGAAATCCGGGGCAGAGAGCTTAGAGAAAGTGAAAGCAGAGTATAAATATAGCAACGCGCAGCATACCGACGCGGCTAGGGTGGGTAGAGCCTAGCGGGGGAGAAGGAGCGGCGCAGCGGGGACACAGGTGGTGTGACGTCATTGTTCTCCGATAACAACCGGCGCGCTCGCGGCGGCAGTGGAAAATGGCAGTGGAAAAAATTATGCGTGGCTCTGCTATCGTAAACACCAGAGCCCAGCGGAGCTGGGGAAGCCCAGCAAAAGTTAGACTGAGTGTGCGTTTTCTCACTACTTTACTGGCCTTCCCCCAGCTCCTCCGTTCTCTGATGCACGAAAAGCGAATCGTGCATTAGTGCAATACTTGAGGTGCACCGGTTTAAGAGACCGTTTATAGTGTCCCTGTGCATAGTGTCCGACCCACACACACTCAGTGCTCATTCTCTCCCTTTTTCCTCTTTATATTCCCCTTTCCCCCGCCCCCAGTGTTGGGTAGCGAACCGGATGCTCTTCTGGTTGACCTCCCTGCCTTTCCTGTCCTTGCTTTCTCTCTCTCTCCATAGCAGAGCCACGCATAATTTCCTTGCTCAGAAATAAAAGACGCCGCATACCACTGGCACCCTGCGCGACAGAGAACGAGGAAGCAGCAGCGACCGCCAACGCCGGCAGGTGCGCGCTATAGCTAAATAAATTGAAGGTGAGAAAGAGATACGGACTCTCTCGCCGACGACAACCCGTCACGGCCTGCGTCATCGCGTTACCCGTGGATCTGCTCCGTGGAAGCGCGCTAGTGACGTGGCGTCGCGGCGATGCGCCGCGACGCCACGTCACTCACACAAAACTGGAGCCGCTAGTGTTTCGATTCGCCTGCTCTGCTCCGTCGAGGCACGCTCGTGAAGTGGCATCGCAGCCAATGGAAATGTAAGTGCCATTTCGCTGTTACAGACGCCGGATTATTTCGCATCTATATAAATAGATGGCTTTACTCACTGAATTCTGTTCAGATTTACGAGAAGACCACTGAACTGTATTATCACAACGCGATGAAACGCGAATAGTGGAGCGCATGGCTTTCGGTTCATGCTGCGTCAACTGACCGCGCTCACGTTGCAACCTTCTGCTTTCCCACAATGATCGCAGGAAGACGCGAGTGGGTAGCAATTTCTTTTCTACCTACAACGCAAGACAGAGCCTCGAGCTATCGATGAGCATAGTAGAAAAGCACAGACTCGCAGTGTTCCGCGGGCATGATATCGAAATTCTGATAATGTGACGTAAGGTGATTGCCGTTTTCGTTTAGCATCGCGGGAAAGTTCATCGTCGGTGGTCGTTTCGCGCCGGCGCCGCTTACATACTCGTTGCTGTTCCCTCGGGCCCTCCTCGTACGCATGTTTTTTTTTCGGCTGTACGACCTATACATGTCCACCCCATCACTAACGCAGCTGTTTTTAGCGCCGGTACCGCTCCTGCTTATATAGTGGGATAACCTTGACGTCACGCCATTGTTCACGGCGAGCGTTCTAATATGTTCCATGTTTTGACATTTGCGCCGCCGCACTGCACCCGTATGGGTTTGTTAGAAATCCCTAAGTCCGTTTCTGTTGCCGGACGCCGACAAAACTACGGAAGGTTAGTCATACACAGCTTTCCCTTATAAAAATATAAGAACGCTGGGGCCACGGACCCCGTGACTTGGCTGCTTGTGCGCAGCATGTTATGGCGATCGCTTAGAGCGTTACACTTATTAGATGGTGCAGTACGTACTGAAAGCCACGCATCCTGCTGTCCGCGTCTCGTTCTGTCATGGCAGCCATAGTACATCGTCGAATGGCAGATGAAACATGGTAACGAAAGGTGGGCGTTCAAATGCAGACAAGAAAAAGAGGGAAAAGTTAAGCAAAAGCGTCGTTGTTCATGTCCGTGCTTGCATGCCTGTGTTTTTGTGCGATGAATTCAACCCAACTTTCTCAACTTTCAGTGGTTCTAGCAGACGAAAAACTGCCTTGAAATACATGTGGACGTGCTACAGAAATGCAGATAGTAAAAAAAAAGGTATCTAAATAAGAACATCATTTTGATGAGAATACGAATTATCAAAAATCAAAGGAGAGACACTGCCCTAAAACACTTGATTACCAGTAGATAAACAAATTTAAAAACTCAGTACACTTCCACTCTGTGAAGAAAGATGACCAGAGAAGCTGTGTATGTGGGCTCCTTACTGGCGAACTGTACCTCTGCCGCGGCTTGGCCCGGCATCGCTCTATCTTCGGGGCCGACGCACCTACGGAAGTGCTTAACGCCGGCTTCACCTCCCCCGCGGGTCGGCCCAGTATTACCATATCTTCAGGAATGGCACGCGAATGGGGAGTTTTGTGTCTACATACGAATACGATGCTGTGGGAACTAGCTCTTAACAACTGCACTGCAAAAAGGCGGTTCAAATAAGTATTTGTCATTGACTTGCTGAGTAAACAACTTTAAGACTAAATCTGAAAAGAACGTCGATGTGGTTAAGTACTGTACCTAAAAGGAAAAACGGAACCCACTTAGTTATGATGCACGAGTTCTAAAGAGGCACCGATGATTCGAGGCTGTTTTGTTCCCAGCGCATGCATGAGGGGAGGCTATATTTAATCACTGGAGGGGATTACGACCCCGTCTGTACTAAGTGCGACCATGGAGTGTTCACCACTCGTGCACACATTCTCTGGGGATGCGAGGGTAACCCTCCACCACAATCATTACTGCCAGCTCCCTCCGAGGAGGGTTGGAACCAGCTGCTGACAAGAGCAGACAAGAAAACGCAACTCGCACTCGTCTCGCGGACCCAAGACGCCGCCCCCACCTGGGAGCCACACTAGGCCTACCTGCCCTAACTTCCTACCCTGCAGTGGCAAATAAAGTTGTCTCTCTCTCTCTCTCTCTCTCTCTCTCAGCCGCTTAGGCAATGTGGCAAAACTGCCTTCCCCACATTCTGTGATGTGCGCCGCTGGGTGATTTCTGCAAACGAGATTCATTAAGACGGACACTTAATAAACAAGGCGACGCCCACGCGGAGCGGTTTCAAGCATCTCTATGTTTTAAGCATAAAATGCTTCTACCTCCCGCTGTCAGCGACCTTCAAGCGACCTTGAGCCAAAAAGGCAGAGCCGTTATCCGGGCGGCCAAACGAGAACATCCGGGCAGGTTGCGAGAACAAAAGGACATCCCCCCCCCCCCCCACCTTTTATACAGGACCGCATTACATATGCTAGTTTACTAACATTACATATGTTAGTGCTTAGGCAATGTGGCAAAACTGCCTTCCCCACATTCTGTGATGTGCGCCGCTGGGTGATTTCTGCAAACGAGATTCATTAAGACTGACACTTAATAAACAAGGCGACGCCCACGCGGAGCGGTTTCAAGCATCTCTATGTTTTAAGCATAAAATGCTTTTACCTCCCGCTGTCAGCGACCTTCAAGCGACCTTGAGCCAAAAAGGCAGAGCCGTTATCCCGGCGGCCAAACGAGAACATCCGGGCAGGTTGCGAGAACAAAAGGACATCCCCCCCCCCCCCCACCTTTTATACAGGACCGCATTACATATGCTAGTTACACCCGGACAAGTTAATAAAAGTATTGCATCCTAGTTCTTCCTAATGTTTTTAACAATATCTCTCAGGCTATAATTCCTAGTACGCTGAAGTTTTATTTATTAATTACAATAGTGACATTCAAAAGGCAGATAAAGGACACCATACGCCTAAAATCTGGGAAATTGCACTTGCTGCGGATCTACTGCGCTCGCCGAGCTGCTGTGTGGCGTGGTGCCTGACGCGTCTGAAAGCGCTGCTTTGCTTTCGATCAGGGAGCCTACATGCAAGCGCTCCGGCCGTCGCTTTTCTTCTAGCTGGGCAGCGTCCATATGTACCAGTGCAAAGTATAGGGAGGTGGGCTGTGCCGCGTTGCGAACATGCACTATAACCATTGTAAGATTGTGGCTAGTATCATCTCGAACCAATCTTCTTTGCCAGTTGCCAATTCATACTTACATCTACTCTCGATTACGAGAAATTCAGCAATTGCTTCCTTTTTTTTGGCAACGAAATACGGAAAGAAGCTGCAGCGAAAATTCAGTGCATATCTTTTTTTTTTGCGACCGTTTGAACAAAAATTGCGGAGATTGCTTTTGGTTAGACCCTGCGGGCCATCGCTTTGAGTGCAACGCGATCGTGTGCCAGAAAATGAACAAAACCGATTATAGCGTTCTTTAGTATTCAACGAAATGATGCCATCGAATACTTTGCACAACACTGCAATACAGAAAAAGTGAATAGAATGCAATTGAAATAACCTTTCGAGTAGCATGAGAAGTTAACTGTGTCTGTTCATAGGTTGAGTAAAAATTTTATTAATGGAAGGGGTGAGGAGTAAGTGGGGCTATGTCGGCTGCCAGGCTATGATGGCTGCCAGGCTATGACGTCTTCAGCTTGTACCAGGACCCGTGTCTGGATGTCTCAGTCGGTGCTGGAGAGAGGGGCCTCCCATTGGTCCTCGGTAAGGGGTGGCGAAGGGAGGTCGGCGGGTGGGGATCCTCCGAACAGCCCCAGAGGATGTGGTTCAGCGAGGGAATGTCGCCGCACAGGAAGCAGCCTGGATTGATGATGCCTGGGTGAATGCTCATAGAACTCACCTTCAGCTGTGGCATCTATCCGCCGGGCACAGTTTGTTGTTGTTAACGTCTATCCGAAATTTTAAAAAAGTTGTGCTTTCTTTGTATTCCTAATCTTTTCAGGTTAAATTATTCTTGTGGGAATGATAATGTTTTCCAGATAACATGCGGCATCGAGAAAAATAACAAAAATATTATCAGCAATACGCGTGTCATACTCGCCGTGGTTGCTTAATGGCTATGTTGTTAAGCGTCTGAGCACAAGGTCGCTGGTGGTCTCGAAGTGGAGAAAGGCATTTGAACTGAAAATAGGCTATTCAGAAATACTTTGCCACAAAACGTACTTAAATGCGTCCAGCACAAGCGGAGTTATTGGCAATCAAACACGGCCTCCACTGTGCTTCCGTTCCTTCTTCAATGCCTTGCACTTTGAAGGCTACGGCGAAGTGGGGTGTGCCCACAACGCTCCGCCTTCTAAATGTCACCATGGCGCACAGTTCAGATTTCATTTTGGATGTTAACGTAGACTCCACGACTTCCGCGTTTGGTGCCTACGATGGGTTAAACATAAGCCATATGTGGTTGTTCTCAGTGAGCCGCAGTGCGCTTAGCTAGTGGACTCGGGATGGCACCGCGTGGCGGCCACGGTATCTACGCCATGTAGCCGACCGCAGCTTGATGTCAGCTATCGGCCAATAACAGTCGTCTAAGGGAATAACGAAATAGTCCGTCTAAAAGAGAGGGAGAACAGGACCTTCCGTTGAAAAGAGAGCGTTTGAGAGAAAGGTGACTTCGCGATCCGCTTGCGAGCTCCACGCACTACGTTACTTCACCAAGCACGAGGGGTGGTTCAGGGCGCCTTTAATGCAAGGAGGGGAAAAACGTTTCCCAGTGGCAGAAGAAGTACCTGGGAAATTACTGTCCGCATGCATTATTATTATTATTATTATTATTATTATTATTATTATTATTATTATTATTATTATTATTATTATTATTATTATTATTATTATTATTATTATTATTATTATTATTATTATTACAACTGCTCACCAGTTACTGTGCCTACCTGCTTCAGCAGACATGTCACCTGCCAGTCAGCACAGGTTGAATCGGAAAAGAACAGTGAGTGCTGGCTGCTCTGACATCCCTGGGGTTGTTGCTGCTTCTAGCTCTGTGTGCCCTCGGGCTATCTTTGTGACAAAGCCTGCACCTGACACTTACCCCTTACGGCTCGCCGCCCACCTATCAGCAGTTGGTGCAAAGCCCTTGCCCTGCACTCGACTAAAAACCAAGTACGATTGCTACGCGTCATTGCATGTGTCTGTTTGCGAGGACTGCTATAATGGTCTAAGGGATCCTCAACTGTGGTCGTGCTCTTGCTTCCATCAAAGGTGAACTTTACGATACTATGATACTGAAAAATGTTCAGCAAGATGAAACGAAGCATGAGTGATGTGAGAGTTTTCTATCAGAATGTTCGTGGATTACGCACAAATGTGAACGAATTTTTCTTTATTTCCTCATCATTTCCCTAAAAGAGACCTGGTTGTGCTCTGAAATACCATCTAGTTCATACTTACCGCCCACTTATCAAATTTTTCGACGAGATCCGCATCCTTCTTCACCAAAATCAAAGGTCGCTGCTGTCCTGATTGCGATCAATCAATCATTCGGATCCGTTCGGCGCCCTGATTTATAATGTGCAACGGAATGTGCCTGGGCGGAAATTTTTGGTGCTGGTAATAATAGACTACTAGTAGATAATTTCTATGCTCTGCCTGATATGTATATGGAGATGTACATGGCTATTCTAGCCACTATTGAAAATAGTATATCGGCGCATGCTAACAATAAAATACTCATAATTGGTGATTATAATACGCCTGTCATTTCCTGTAAAACTGGTGAAATTTTGACCCATTATTTTTACTTATCTCCCAAGTGCAATTGGTTACTTGATGTTCTAGCTTTTACATCTCTGCGCCAATTTAACAATATTCGGAACTCTTGTGGCCTAGTACTAGACCTATACCTTAGTAACGCAGAAGCAGTGAATGTGTCCTGTAAAGACTTTCCCCTTCCTAAGTCAGATAAAAATCATCGTCCGCTTCATACTTCATTACAGTTTGCGATACTTTGTAGCAGGAGATTTAAGAATACAGCAAAACCTCGGTCTTTTAAGTTCTCAAGCGGAGATTACGTGCCTCTTTAACACTACCTTAATAATGTGGTCTGGTCTTCAGTAGTAGAACTAAGAGACGTTAATGACCAAGTCATGGCATTCACGAATAATATTCACGATGGAATGAAGAACTTTATACAACTGAAAGGTACTAAACACTCTGAATTTCCCCACTGGTTTTCTGTTGAACTGAGAACAACTTTGAAGCTAAAATATGGTGCTTACAGGAAAGCACAGCGTGCAAATCAGGAACACTGGCATATATATTGTAAAAGGTACAGGGGACTCTCTGAACGGCTCTACAAGCGTGATCATTCCATATATATAACACATGTGGAAGCTAGTACTTTTCAAAATTCAGTGTTTTTGCGGACGCTTTCCTGACCAGTCATCCAACAATACGAAACAAGATATGTATTTACTTAGTAGCGACAGCCAAGCTTTCCTAGATATCGTGGGAGCCTTCGCGTTATACTTCGGGTCTGTGTACAGTGAATGGTACTGCGACGGACTCGGTGAGCTTTCCAATCACCCTTCCCGGGATTCAAGTCTATCGGTCACAAAGGAACTTGTCTTTAAGACCATCAAACGCTTAACACCGTCCTTTTCGTGTAGTCCTGATGACATTCCACCTGCTTAGATTATTACGTACGGGTCCTTGCTTGTTCCAGTGTCTACTTGTATTTTTAATTTTGCTTTAAAGACGAACACATTCCCAAACGCTTGGAACACAACGCGGGTCGTTCTCGTCTTTAAGCCTGGGGTAAAAACTGCTGCGAGTAACTACAGGCCCATTTATCTCCTATGCGCAGCATCTAAATTATTCGAGTCAACTCTGCACTCGATAATTTCATCCTCTATTGAAAATTCTGTCATTCCTCAGCAGCATGGCTTCATATCGGGACGCTCCACAACTACCAACCTCGTTAGCTTCATGGCGCATGGCTCTCAAGCAGGGCATAAGAATGGACAGCTGGATGTCATTTATTTTGACCTCAGTGAGGCGGCTGATGTCGTATTACAAAAATACTCCTTGAATAGCTTAGACAATTTGATTTGCAGCACTCTGTCACAGCGCTGATAAGAAGCTACGTACGCTATCGGTACTGCTAAGTTAGCATAAATGGTCAGTCGTCAGAACTTCATGAGGTTACAAGTGGAGTTGCTGAAGGGTCTGTCCTGGGCCCTCTTCTTTTCTCGCTGTTTATTAACGATGTTTCGGCATTCATTCAAAACTCTTCAATTTTGTTATATGCTTATGACGCGCAACTTTTCAAAGCGGTGAAAAATATTCGTAATTGTGCCGCTCTTCAAAAATTCATTGCAAGTTTTGCGTCATGGTGCGCTGAAAACAAGCTGGTCATGTATGCTTCAAAAACGAAAGTTGTAAGCTTCATGCGGAAGGCTAACAGAGCTTTATTTCCCTATAGCGCCAACGACATTTTCGTGCCAAGAGCTCAAGGAACGAAGGACCTTGGAGTGTACTTCGATAGCTCCCCGAGAACAGACAGAGGAGCATGCACTTCGAACGCTCGGTACAGTATATTGGGTGATGATATACTTCAAACAACCTTGGCCATTTGCAACTTTGTATAAGAGCGTATACCTTCCATTTATTCAGTACACCGCCATGGTTTAGGGCGGCACTTTCAGGTCAAATTCTGAACTTATCGAAAATGTGCAAAAAGAAGTTCACATCTACATTTAAACATCTATTCTGTCGAAAGACTTCAATCTCCGTAGAGCTAACACGTACATTCGTGTTACCTACCCTCACATGTACATTCAACAAACCGGATGTTCTTTTTTTTTCACAAATTAATAACTGGAAAAATCTGCTGCTCGCACTTGCTTTCTAATGCGCGCTTTTACGTTACGCAGAAAGGCACAGGAAACAGCGGTCTTTTCCGACTTCAGGTGCTGGCGATATATAACGCCCATTCAGAGTGCCTGGATATCTGTATGCTAATTGTAATGTTTTCCTGAAAGGAGTTGTAGAGGAATTTCAATAACTGAACAAAATATGTCATATTTGTTGAGTATTCAGTCATTCCGTGATCATTTTTTCGGTTTCTCCACTATTGCTTTGTATTCTCTTCGTGCACACGTTTTATGCTCTGTTAAAATCTGTATTGGCGAAATTATTCTTTTTTATCTGTGCGTGCGTGCGTGAGTGTGTGAGCTCGCATTGTTCTTCCTGTGCATTGTTTAGTCGAGTGCGGCAGCACCAAGGCCTTCGAGGTCGTTCCTGGGCACCTTAATAAACACCTTTGTATATTAATAATAATAATAATAATAATAATAATAATAATAATAATAATAATAATAATAATAATAATAATAATAATAATAATAATATTGTTGTTGTTGTTGTTGTTGTTATGTAGCTTTAAAATATATGTTCCCTTAAACGAAAGGAAAAGAAACGAAAGAGTGGGCGGGTGATTGTCACCGGAAGGGACACAACGTCTGCCTACACCACGGAGGATTGAGCATTTAGTATCAGTCTCGCTTTACATTCTCCAATGGTCGTTCCGGTGGTCGCAGGATTCCATAAGTGCTTTATTTCTATATTGAAATGGCTGCTTCCCTTCTTCTACCGGTTTTTTTGAGCGCATTATTGTTTAGAGTGCATTATTGCTTGTTCTCTTCCTTATACGAGTATACACGAACGTGCGCACGTAGTAACAGTGCGTGCAATCACCCCGCGCTCACCTGCACTTCAGGTGCTTCTCATTGGCTGAACTGATTCCATTCTCCCACCCACCTGTCCCGGCTATCACATTTTCCGAAGTATGATAATCATGCTCCTTAGAAGGCGCCTCGCCCTCAGATTAAGCATTGTGAAATAGTATGCCATTCGATGCAGTTAATTAACTATATTGTCAGGCGCATTTATGCGCGCGACGCTACATGTCAACTTGCTAACGCGGTATACGTTACTCATGAAGGAACTTTTTTTTAATCTCCGTCACGTAGAGAAGCAGCAGCTTTGCTATCATTGATGTCAAGGTGGTTGCATTGCATGAGTGCCTGCTTTTGATCGACACAACAGAGCGAACAATAGGGTGGCCGACAAAGCGGAGCCGCAGAGAACAGAAAAATATCTTGCCATATATTGGTGCTGATGCCGCTAAGGCAGCACTCAATGCAACCGAACTAGACGCGTCAGCGGCAGAAAACAATCCAAAGAATGCTTTTCCGTCGGGCATCCTCCCTTCAGGCATCTATGTGAACCGCGGTGGCCGACGTATGTCAATTAGGTTAGTGTTGTGACCAGTCGGGGGGAGCGCAATGCCAGACTGCTTTGATCAGCGGGCGGACGTTATGCAACGAATCGCTAGGGCAGCGGCCTGTCTTTTCGCCAAGTTAGGTTCTGAGAATCATGGGTTATTCTCTTTCTTTGAAAAGAACACAAAAAGAATTGCAGGCGAGATACAGAGCTGTGAAACGCTTGACGATGAGGACTTCATTCAAGCTCAATCGCTAAAAGAGCGCAAACATTTTAGGAAGTCATGTTATAGTCTACGCTTATATAAAAAAGGAAACTTGAATGATTCGTTCAGCTCTGAACTCATTTAGTCCGACAGTAGCATTCTCCTGCAGTGAAGACTATCACCTTGTTTTCGTTGCTTGCGTTTTCTTCAAAATAATTGAGCTCACACACAACGGGAGAATTGTCTAGAAAAGTCGCTTATATTTGATCGAAGAAGAGTAATGTATAACTTGAAGTAAGAATTTGATAAATCAAGAATTATTGGAAATAATGAACTATAGTAAAAATTTCCGTGAAGTTAGATAAAAGTGCTGTTCAGATAAATAAGTTTTGGCCTTAACCTCTTTGCATTGTGCAACTTCCTTTTTATCTATACTATAGCATTGCGTGCTGGGTAAATCGAAATGACTGGATAGATTTTAGCCCTCTGAAACTCCCTATGTCTAGCTTTATCTTGGGCAAATGTACAGCTTTATAAAACATTGGGTTCTCACCTATAAATAGTTAGCCAAAGGCATATGAATTTTTTTTCAAGGTGTTTAAACATTTTATTATGTCGTAGGAATTTCGCGACTTGAGAATATTTCGTTTCGACAATCATGTTTGATTATGTCTATTATGTTTTCTTTTGGTTGTCATCATGAGGAGATTGTCTTCTTGTCACTGTAGTAAGCTGCTGGAAGTTTCGCTATTTAAACAACCATGTTACCAAGCACCTGTTCATCCTATTTTCTGGCAGCGTGACACTTCAGATGACCTTTAAGTTAAGTTTGAAATTAAGTTCACTGCAAATCAATATTTGATAGGCAATGAGATAGTTGCTGCGTCAAAGGCTTGTGCGTTTCAGACACGTTAAGTACACTTAAGGTCCCCGTTGCAGATCTGACGTCACAAGCAGAATGAGACTTTCCACCTATTAGGTTAGACCAAAAAGGCCTTTTTTGTTGTTCTCAGTGCCCATTTGCAGTACTGATATATCGACCAATAGGTGGCTGATAGTTGTGTGATATACTCTGTAAAAATATGTGGCGTTGTCGTTATGACGTTGATGTTCACAGTTGATGCTTTTGACATTGTTTTCCAACAGATACCGCAACCTCCATTGTATTACCTCTACTATGAAAGAAGGAAACCTTCAGTTCATAGTAATCGTTCCTGGTTTGTACTCTCCCATAGGTTTTGTCTGGTTTAGAGTTAAATTTCCCACTTCAAGAAAAGTACAATTCGTCGCAGCTATAGACGAGAGTCAGGCAACGGATTTCGGCTAGAAACCTTTGTGCTCCACCTCATACTTCCTGCTACGCCATTTCTGCGGAGCCCCTGGAATCATCTTTCATGTGAGAGGGGCTGCAAAAAAATTTCGACTAGATTCGACTAATTCCTTGTGTTCTTCCAACAAGATATTGGGAGCGAGCATCGACCAGTTCGAACCTCGATGATAAAAACCAGCTGGTGCTGAGGTCTGCAGAATCCCGAAGAGCTCAAGGCGTCTTCGACTGAAAACTCCTCCCCAGTGCTTTGTCGCAAAAAGATGCTTATCCTCTATCTCTCTCTCCCTCCAACCTTCAGAACAGGCGGCGGAGAAACGCGGCACACTGCTGTACACCACCAAGCACGGCACCTTCAGACTTCACAAAGACGTCACAAACGTCACAAGATCTGGCGCGAATAACGATCCGTGACCAACGCTCTTCACAGCTCGGCTGCGCGAGAACCCGCACCCTCAAGTGAGAAAGTTCAAGCAAGTAAACGGGTGAAAGAGCCAAAGAAAACTATTCGCTTTAAACCGATAGAAAGATTCAAAGGAATCAAATCGGTTTCTCAAAAGAACGATGCGCTTGACGGCGTATATTTGTTGCGGTGATGATATTTATGTAGCACTTGTTTTGATAAGGACGCATTGAGTATGTCAAAGTGGAAAAACCTGTGTGGTAATTGTGGGAAGCCGATCACGTGGTAAAAGTAAAGAGGGATGAGAGCTTACAAGAGCGTGTTGTGTATATGTATGCGCATGCGCGTGTGTATGTGTGTAATACAGTGCAACTGGCGGTGGTCTGCTCCCGCCGTCAGATTTACTTCGCTCCTCGAATATGCAGGACGCGTCGAGTGAAGTCCTGAAGAACACTTTGCAATGTAGGGAACGCGCTTTAAATCATAAATGCAGAACTCCAAAGAGGCGTGACGTAATTCTAATGCATTTCTCTCCCATTTTCTGCGAAATCACTTGTATTTTCTTTTACATTTGCAAAGAACAAAGTCTATGATGGAGTAGTAAAAATGGATATACGTATGTATCAATTCGTTACACACGTGCTGTCTTGTGTTAAACCATACCGGGCGATGACGTAAGTTCAGTGAAATTGGTGTCTGCTGGAAGCCTCGAGAAGAGCCTCGAGTAATGTTTAAGCCAAGCATTTCATGTTGTTAATTATACGAAACAAGCATAATAAGTTGTACAAATGAAACATTAAACCAGTTAGCACAATCAACAATTGTAAGTATGCGCTATCCTGACAAGGCGGAAACACAAGCAGATCTTATATTATCTTACTTTCCTTTTCTGTTATCATGTCTTGCAAATTTATTGTAAATGAAAGGTGGCGGCCGAGAACTTAAATTCATTTTTCATTACTATCTGTTGAACATATGAACTTATCTTGACCATCTACCGAAAACTAAGGGATGCTTTAGCCCTTTACGCAGCAGTGAATGGAACAACGCATTTTCTTTCTCTGGCAAAAAAAAAAGAAGAAAGAGGAAATAATAAAAAAGCATGATTTTTCTATCACGGCTAGCGTTTTCTTTAATTTTTTTATTTGTGGCTGGTCAGCGTACTCCTGTTTGTTGCTTATTTTTGGCCACAGTGCACCTGCAGGCATGCAGAAGGCACGCCACTCAGGCCGCAGTGAACGCGCAGATATTTGGCTTCTCCCTTTTCAGTGCTGCCAGTCCAAACAAATGTCGTTCTTTTACGTCTTCAGGCAAACATGGTGAGCCATATTAGAGTGCCTCCTCTGGTGTCGTCGACCGCACCCCCATGCCTACTATACGCATGTATTGTTGCTACCTGTGTTTTGTTGTGCCGGGCGCTCCTTCACAGCGGGGAGTGCCCCACCAGAGAAATGCACTAGTCATGGTTGATGTTCCCGCCTCATTATTCATTTCGCTTCAAAAAAGCAACGACGCCCTTCTGACTGTCACAAAAAGGACACTAATTGACGACAGGCTCATTGCCAAGGACTCCCGGGGAAATCAACGGCAGGTTCACGGTTTGCCACGCAGTGCCTTCGCAGTGGGCCGCGTTGGAAACAGAGGTGCCATGGTGGAGCACAATGAGCAGCACGCAGAAGACGAGTGAGGGGCGATAGAGGTGGTGAACGATTCGTTGTTTCTGAATGGCCAGCGAATTCCCTCAATGAGGGAAAGAGGAAAGAAAAAGCAATAAAAAGTTGATCCGCATGGCTCTGAAAGAGAAGAGACACTCGCAGATGCAGAGACGCTCGGACATGCAAAGACTTCACATGTAGTCTGCTCCGATAGTTCAAACCGTGTTGTAAAACTTAACCATGTACTTCTTTTAATATATTCCTTTTTTCATTCTCTTCAACGTTGCTCGGAACCCTTCTTTCTCCCGGAACCTGGCACGCCAGCATTCATGGAACTTTCGTTGGCTGCACGGACCCCCGACTTCACAACAGTGGCTGGCAGTTTATGGGATTGGTTAGCGTTGGCTACATGTGTGTGCTGTGTGCTACGTGTTTGCTTTTCTTTTCGCCAGACTCATTAGCGCAAGAAGTCGGCGATGATTTTCGGTGTTATTAGAAAGACCAAGAACTGAGTGTCTTGTGGGCCAAATTACTAGTGGGGAAGAAACACAGGGTGCATATTGGCCAGGAGAAGTTGCAAATCCCAGAACTCCTAAAATGTTGTGAGCAGATTGGCATTTCGGTTGGCCCTGCGAAAGGAAAAAAGGCAACAATTGGAGTTTCGCAGAATAAGGAGAGGAGTTGGGAGGAGGCCAGTGAGGCTAGGACAATTTTGTAAAGAAGTAGCGATGAGAAATTCTTCAATCTCATGATGGTAGCGATAAAGACAGACTAGCTAGTGCCTAATGTTTGCTCTTCATGTCGCCAGAAGTCTCTCTAGTGCAAGAAAGAAGATGCTAGGAGAGTATGGGTGTATTCTGGTAAGCAATGTTTTGAAAATGTACCTTCTTTAAATAAGGAATGTCAGTTTTAGGGGAAGGTGAATTTTGTAGCCAAACAAGTTCACTATGAATAAATTTGAAGTGAATACTTCTAATTTGCGAGGCGTTGGGCATTGAGACCGGCTCCGCAAAGCATAAGAGAGTTGTCGCCGTCATGAACGCAGAAGATGTGACGGTCGAGGAGGCTGGCGAGGCTTGGGAAACCACCACTAAAAGACCGCGAAAAGTCGAGGCAGCGACGGCGTTCGCTACGGAAAAATTGTAAATGTAGGACCTCCTTCTAATTTGCGAGGAATTAGGCGTTTCCACCGGTTCCACAAAAACGGAAGCACAGTTCTCGACGTCATGAAGGCAGAAGTGACGGTCGAGGAAGCTAACGAGGCTTGGGAAACCATTGTTGAAAGAAAACAAAAAGCAGAGGAGTGCGAGAGGCTTGAGCTGGAAGCAGTACGCAGGCGAGAGAGAGGTAAGTGTGAAGCAGTAGAGATGCGAGAGCGTGAAGAGGCCGGAAAGTGCAAACGAGAAGCAGAGGAGTACGAGAGGTGCTGGCAGGAGGCAGCGCAACGGCACGCTCTTACGATAGCAGAGCTTGAACGCAAAAGTCAGATACTTAGATGGCTGATAGCACGAAGCCAGCTCCAGACTTTCGAGGCAGTTGAGGATATAGTTATCTTCCTCGCCGGTTTTTAAAGTGTGTGCAAGAAAGAGGGTGTAAGCCGGGACTTGTGGACCGAGACATTACCAGCGCTAATCCCGTTAAGTATCGCTCAGTGTTTCATGAACTGCTTGCCCGAGGAGAAAGCACGAGACTACGATAGGGCTAAAAAGACCCTGTTCAGACACTTCGGGCTAGAATATTACGCCGACTTCGAAGGCCAAAAAGAGAGAGTGGCAGAAATCGCCTAGGATTGCTGCAGGCGCTGACGTTTCCCAAGTACGGTGCGACAACCAGGGAGAAGTGACAAAGCGCGATATGGTGCCGGGAAGCAAAAGGGTAATAAATTGTTCCGTGGGGATTATAAATGGGAGACTTCAAATCTCCCGGCACGCTTCAGGAGAGAGAGGCTGACGAAGCTAAAGGAGCGCAAGAAACGCAGGCGGCTGCAGGCAGTGCACGCGCGCTGCAGGCGCGGAAGAGAGTTGTTTGTTACAACAGCGTAAAGAAAGGACACAGGGCCAGTAGCTGGGAGAAGCGGGTGATACTCAACTGCGGCATGCATACATGCCACAGTTGAGGACTCCGATGACAACCTGCAGCTGTTAAAACCATATATGGAACAACTTACAGAGAACATCTAACAGGGTATGGAGGCGGCAATTTCTACCAGCCTGCCAGAACAAGTCAGCTATGGCTCTTTTAATTGGTCAGAGCAAACGCTGATGGAGCGAGGAGAACCCTGTGCCAATATTGGAGCTATCAGGACAAAAACACGGGAGAAGACTCAGAGACTGATAGGCGCGTCCCCTATTGAGCAGCGGTCAGAGGACCATGGAGTGATTCCAGAGGCAGCTGCGCGCAGGGACCAGTCAAACTTGTTAGTAGCCGGAAGCGAGGAGAAGGTGGTAGAGAGCGGCGATTTTCGCGCACAAGAAACGGAGGGCCCTGTTGCTGGCCTGCAGGAAAAGGGGACCTTTGGCTGTTAGGATTGATCAGAACAGATGGTGGAGAAAAGGCATAGGCCTAAGAGGAGAAAGGCGGACGCGGTGGAAGCGTCTACAATCAAACCTGCGAAGCGCCGAGGCGACAGAGGCAAAGGCACGAAGTTCAGGATACAGCCGAAGACTGAAAAAGCGAAGCACGAAATATTTCATGTTTAAGCGTTTGCAGGGATCGGGATCTACGTTGCCCACGTCACGAAGAGGAGAGTTTCGCCAAGATTCAGGCGTAGTAACCTTTGCCTAACCGCGTTGAGGACGTCTCGTTCTAAGCAGAAGGACAAAGAGGAGCATCCTGGAGGCTGCTACAAGAGCTGATCACTTGGGGCCGAAGGAAAGCAACTGCCTGGCACCTAAGAGAACAGTGCATGTTCGGATCTTGGAATGCACCCCTTTCCTACTCCGCGGAGTCTGTTCTAAAGTCGCAGCTTCTAGGTACGTCACGCAAATTAGCGGCTTTTGTTTTCTTCCTGATCGCACTTTGCGAGAACCCTAGAAGGCCTGACCCTCTCGAGCTCGTCTGAAAAGATTCGGTTGAGGCCAGAAAAGAAAATCAGGAAGACGAGTTGCAAATAGTGTTGCTCTTTTGGAGTTGTTTTGTAGGAGATTAGTTGCGTGCTGAACATCTGCGAAGAGTAAGGAATACCAGAATTTTTTCTTAGGTAGTTAGCATTTTCGATTGACTTAGATCCCGCTTAAAGTGGAAATTTTACGCGATGACACCTGTAGAATTGTAAGGCATAGATGGTGAGTGTTGCATACAGTTTGAAAGGCCACACGCAAGTTATGCCTTAGTGGCAGTTCATAACGAGTGTTGTTTGATTTGGCAGGAGTGCTTTTGGAGGCACGTTATGTAGATTGCGTTCATTTGGTTTTTCGACGGCTTTATTTTTTTTAACGTTTAAGTTTAGGAGCGTTGGTTAGAGGACATCGTTGGCCTCTTCTGCTTGTGTTTGGCAGCTTTTCTTCAGTTAGTTTCATTACTTTAATGAAAACATGACAGCTGAACGCCCGAGAAAGGAAGTCGTCAGTGTTTTCGTTGTCTTTAGTTACACGCAGATGTAGGCTGAAGATAAAAAGTCACAGTGTAAGTTTGATTGGGACTTGTTGCGGATAGTTCGCACGATTTATTGGGAGAAATGTTTTCATTACTGGTCAAATTTGGTGACTTATTCTAATCACGCGCCGTTATATTATGTGAAGAGATGTCACGTAAAGACGGCCACCTGCTTGGATGGAGCGTAGCTTTACAGTAGCAGAATTTACAAGTGCGCTATAAGAAAGGCGGAATAAGTCACGCCTTGGGAGCCAATTTTCGAACGTGATAAGGGTGTAGATAGTTTTCCCTTTTGTTGTTTTCACAATTTGACATGACGTAATGATCATGTAGCTATCATGGGCTAAGTGTTTCGGATATGAATTAATCAATGTAAGTTCTCCATTCGCCTTCCTGATCTCTAGAAGCTCTAGTTCATGATTACTTAACTTGAATACATAAACTCCGTTTGTGCCTATTTGCGAGGACACATAATTGGAAGATTCTTGGTACTTGTCCAGACCAACGAGAACCTTGTGTTTCAGTGTTTTCCTTTAGATAGGGGTATGTCAGATTTTTTTAACTTGCACAGTCTCGCGATGAGAGTGGCTTGCATGGGACGCTTGCGGCATTGTCTCTGGCTGACAAGGGTCACTCATTGGAGTTTGTCATCTTGCATTTAAGGTAGTCCAGTCAGAGCCTACCTATCAAGACGCCTTCGGCCAGAAGATCTTCATTTGCAGAAGCTACGGTCCCATGGCTTGGAGCAATGCAGGTATCAAGCCGGCCGAGCTACATCGAACAACTCGACCTACCAATGCATCATCCGGTTCACGCCTCATCATTCACTTTGCTTGAAAACAGCAACGACGCCCTCCTGACCATCACTAAGAGGCAACTAATTGATGACAAGGTCATTGGCAGGGACTCTCGGGGAAGTCGATGGCGGGTTCACGGTTTGACACGCAGCTGCATCGCAGTGTGCCATGTTGGAGACGGGTGTGCCGTGTTAGAGCACAATCAGCAGCTTGTTGAAGACATGAGCATCCCGAGCAGCACGTCGAAGACCAGTGAATGGTTATAGAGGTGGTCAACGATTCGGCGTTCGTTTGTGATTGGCCAATGAATTCCCTCAACGTGGAAAAGAGGGAAGAAAATGGCATGAAAGCTGATCCAGACGGCTGAGAAAGAAGAGGTACACTCTGACATGGAGAGACACTCGGACCCACACAGGCGCTCGGACGTGCAAATACGCGAGCATGTAGTCTGCTCCGATTGTTGGAGGCGTGTTGTAAAACCTGATCATGTACCTTTTTAATATAATACTTTTTTCATTCTCGTCAACGTCACTCGTAACGCTTCTTTCTACCAGCACCTGGCACGTCATCATTCATGGAACCTCCGTTGGACGCGGGGACACCGATCTCAACAGTTTATAGCCATCGACATGGGGGAATCTGAGTTCAGAAAAAGTCCAGCTTATAATAAATCGAACTCCTTAAACAATGTGGCATTGTTGACCCTGTTACGAGCGTTTGCTCATAGCTGCTGCAATACTAATTTATCTGGTCGTTTCAGAGTCCTAATTCCGTGTGCTGCCAGAGAGAGAGGTGGAGTATGCTGGTTTGTACCATGAGAACTAGCATTTAATAGTTCGCTCCGACACTTTAAATTGAGACTACGTCTTCATTAATGATGGACGCTGAGAGCTTTAGCCTAAATGAACCAAGCGCACATATACATACTGGGGACAGGAAGCGATTTCTCTCATTCGAGTTGTCGAGTTTGCCATCAGTGCCGGCATAGGGAGGGTACCTGGCAGCTCTTGACTCTGTGTTGATTTCGACTAGTAAATCTTATGAAAATAAAAAGAGACAAGCGTTCCAATACTAATTCATCTGGTTGATTCAGAGCCCTAATTGTGTGCTGCCAGATATAGAGGCAGAGTGTGCTGGTTTCTACCATGAGGCATGGCATTTATTACTTCTCTTAGACACTCTTAATTGAGACTACGTCTTCATTAATGATGGACGCTGAGAGCTTTAGCCTAAATGAACCAAGCGCACATATCCATACTGGGAACAGGAAGCGGTATCTCTCATTCGAGTTGTCGAATTCGCCATCACTGCCGGCATAGGGAGGGTACCTGGCAGCTCTGGACTCTGTGTTGATTTTGACTAGTAAATCATATGAAAATAAAAAGAGACAAGCGTTCCAACACTAATTCATCTGGTCGTTTCAGAGCCCTAATTCCGTGTGCTGCCAGATATAGAGGCAGAGTGTGCTGGTTTCTACCATGAGACATGGCATTTATTACTTCGCTTAGACACTCTAAATTGATACTACGTCTTCATTAATGATGGACGCTGAGAGCTTTAGCCTAAATGAACCAAGCACACATATCCATACTGGGAACAGGAAGCGGTATCTCTCATTCGAGTTGTCGAATTTGCCATCAGTGCCGGCATAGGGAGGGCACCTGGCAGCTCTGGACTCTTTGTTGATTTTGACTAGTAAATCATACGAAAATGAAAACAGACAAGCGTTCCAATACTAATTCATCTGGTCGATTCAGAGCCCTAATTCCGTGTGCTGCCAGATATAGAGGCAGAGTGTGCTGGTTTCTACCATGAGACATGGCATTTATTACTTCGCTTAGACATTCTAAATTGAGACTACGTCTTAATTACTAATGGACGCTGAGAAATTTAGCCTAAATGAACCAAGCGCACATTCCCATTATTGAAACAGGAAGCGGTTTCTCTCACTCTGGTTGTCGAATTCGCCATTTAACGCTTGCAGTGCCGGCATAGGGAGGACACCTGGCTGCTTTGTGTTCTGTGTTGATTTGGACTAGTAAATTTATAAAAAATGGACAAGCGTTCCTACGTTCATCCTCTGTCCTTACATAATGTATCCAAATTAAGGAACCAGAACAGGGATGCATGTCATGATAGGTCGGAAACTTCTCACAAAAATATTACTAGCAAATCATGCAACATGGTTAGAATGCAGGCAGTAAGCACAGGAAAGACCACCATTATGTTGAAAGCTTCAACCATTACTGATACGGAATAGGTTTGGAAAGAAACCCCAAATATTTTACTGCTCCTTGCGGCTGTATTTGTCATATACTTCAATCGTAAGAACATCCCCGAAACATTAGATAATCAACTCTTCTGAAATGATAACTTTGCGATCACAAGGCTAAGCGTGTCTGTAAAAAGTGAAATTTAGCCACTGAAGTAACCCTTTTTGCATTAGGATACTCCAATTTTTGTGACCTTTCACCATTCAGTGCTCCCAGAGTGGCCCAAGCATACCTTAAGAGCACAAATCATAGCGAGTGAAATATTAAAGTGGAATTATTAAATGTTTCAGAGTGCAACAAGAGCGTGAAAACACCACTGCCCTCCAAAACAGTAAACTCACCTGGTGCATTTTTTTTCTGCCTTAATGGGTATAAAAGACTCCAGAGTACGAAAAGCGCGAGATGTACATCTGGAAAAACTGTGACGTACTTTTCTACATCATGCAAGGAACGAAAAATTGCTTTGATAATTTATGGCTGCCGCAGAGGTCAAAAATGATCTAGCGTTAAGCAATTGACAAGAGTGGCGCAATGCGGATATGATACTTTATTTTGATACTTTATACACAACGACGATATGATATGATACTTTGTACACAACGATACCAGTGTAATGCACATTACACGTATTCAGATATTAGAGAGCATGCATGCTTAAGATATTCCACAGTTAGTAGAGGTCCTGTGGTGTAATCTAGCAATCGTACTTGCTCCCTATACATAGTGAGGCTGTCGTGGTGGAAGGAGGTGGGCGCGAATTGGCATCCGTCTTTCTTGCGGCCCGAGTGCTATTCCCGTCACCTCTGGGCACTTCATGTCGAATCCGGGGGCGTCCCGGAAGCTTAGACGTTCTGTAAAAATATTGCACACTTTAGGCCTTATAACTTCTGATGAGCACAGCTTTGGGCTTGGTGGATTACACCTACTATGGCTGATTCTCCCAAACGCGACCCGTCTCTTACGGATAGACTAACGTACTGCTGAGCCGTGGCTCTTTCAACGCTGATCAAAAATATAGATATAGCTCCAAGCCTGTCAAGCGTGGTGACACAATTGCGCCATCTGTGAACACGACGCATTCATGATCTAGTAATGGCTTCTTTCCTGTACATAACGATACCAAAGTAAAGCGCGTCGGTAGTTGGGTTGCAAAGGTATAAGCGATAATGCTGTTTTTTTTTACATACGTTTTGGCAAGCGACCCCTTATGACCGATTTTATAGACGTTTCACGTCAAAAGGCTGATACGAAACGTTACGATTGCGGCTGAAACCGAGATCATTTCGATATAAATCACTTGTCCTCTGAGGAGCCATCAGACGGCAGCGAGGCGGCGTAATCAATATCAGAGAGCGGCGAAATTGTGTTGGAAGAAAGCTCAGACGAGTGGTTTCAACGCGCGCTCTTCTCAAAAGGATTGGCTGCTGCAAACATTGCGGTGAAATATGGCCTGCCTTCACTATTTCTTGCTCGAGGGCCTATAGGGAGTGCTTTCTTTTTCAACGGACATTGTACGATATAACAAGCGTCATGACTCTCAGCATGTGCCTTCTGGCGTAACCGGCTACCCCGGGTAATGTTTTCTTTCTTTTATTATTTTCTCTCATCGCTCTGAATGTTTTATACGGGCGTATATGTGCAAGACACCTCTTCATCAAGCAAGAGATAATGCGTTATGTGTGAGCAGGGCATTTAAATTAATATAAAATAACCTACCTGATTATACTACTCCGTGATAAAATCGAATTCTGAAAAGCGCTGTTGCTTTTACTGTTGGGAATAAACACAACAGAAAAATACAAGTAGCGTAATATACTTCTCAGCCTCCCTGCACCTCCTGTTTTGCAAATATCTTCTTTCACTGTTATAATTTCTGTAGACGCTTCCACAACCTGTTAGTGGCCTTTAAAGAATAGGTTTGAGTGCAGAGAAATTCATCTTTATAAGCAACGACATCCGCTCGAACTACTAGTGACGATTTTCTGTAGTGACTCGCCTTCGTTATTGACGCTTCGTCATTGAACTATAAGTAGCTGGAGGCGTGCTGCTTTCAACCTCTCCAGTTACACTCCATTAAACCTCCCTTACAAACAGGCTGGATAGTGTGCTTGCGTTTTCTTGGCAATTTTAGTACTGGAAAATCAGGCTGGTGTTCACCGCTCCTTGTGCATAAGTTTCAAAAGCAGCAGATACGTTATGATTAGAGTATTGAAACATTATTGTGTTCCCTTCGATTAGTCGGTCGAATGCCGGTCTCTGTTATAAGGCCTGCACTGCGCTATCAGAACAATGGTATACGTACACTGATGCGAGAAGGGGATGAAAATTGTAACAACGTGCTACGCAATCCTTGCGCATGGCTTCCTTAAGAGCATGCAATACTCGACCAGCCCGTAGCGGTAGGTCACCGTACCCAGTAACTTAAGAGCAACCTTAGATTTGACAATTGACAAGAACTTTATTGAAGTGTCCTGAGGAACATGATTGGGGGGCGCCGAAGGCTCCTAAATCAAGTTGGTGGCTCCGCCCACGACGGGCTCTTAGACGCCACGAGAAACTCAGGCGAAATATTCTGCCTGTCGAAAATTATCGAAGTGACCAAGCGCGAAAGCGGGCATCGAGCGCGCCTGTTAAACTTCAGTTGCAAATTTTGGCGAAAAAATTCACGCATTCTTTAAAGTGTTCCTATACTTTCATGCAAGTTTTGTTCCTGAGGAGTAATTCCTTACCCGATTATTTCTTTTATATTGACGCAAATCAAAGAGTAAGAATTAGATCGCGTGCTAATACGGCACTGGCTGCTCCTCTTCATCAGGTGGCGCAGTCCCACATATAGTTTTGTACACTTCACTACATAGTTTTTGTAAAAGCGCGATTAGAAGGACAGTTAAACCTCGCAGAACAGCGTTACCACATAACAGTCAGAACAACATTACAGAAAAAGTGTCAAGCAAACAATGCGGACAATAAGAATGCGACATAACATAAACATATACGCATACACAGGGGGGCCCGAATGCCCTTTAAGTAAATGAAGAGTAACTTCTTTATTCAGGTCTCCTCCATCTTTTATGTGAAGAACAAAATAAAATTGAATTCAAAAATTGCAATGAGGAAGACGCTCATGAAAAAAGAACTCTTTTTACATTCATTATTAAAGACTAACAATGCCGCTGTAATCAAGCCAATTTTTTTCAGTGCTGTCAAAACGTTCTTTTGCATGGCTGTACTTGACCACTGGTGGAATATTAGGGAATTATATTAGGGAAGATGTTACGAATATTGCGGCGGTTATTGTTGTGAAAGCAACGATGAGCTTGGCTCTTGTTATAGTGTGGTTACAGTGACAGCTCCTTCTTCGACAGCGTGCACTGAGCAAGACTGCGTCCTGTAATATAATGTCCCGAAAATATGCAGGCAAACACAGATTACTTCCCGTTTAATTATAAGTTTACATTGCACAAGTCATTCAATTCGTACCCGTCGACTTGTAAGCAGTCGTGCTGTCTTCGTCGTCAAAGCGCAGTCATCGTTCAACGTAGGCGGCTGTAGTATACAGGATAGCACGTAATCATTCTAAGGGGTGGTGGACGTTAGCTGCCATTGTCACCTCGTCAATGTCGCCATCATTATTATCATTAACGTCGTCATGCTGTTGTGCGTTGTGTTTGCCGCTCCAACTTTCGCAATTTTCATTCGCACTAAAGGCCTCCATGTGATCATCAGCTTTTAATGAATAATGAGCTGTCACAAAGCGCAAGGAAGCGCTGGGATGACTCCAAAGACTGCACTTTCGAAAGAACCGTGTTTACATTGCACGATTTCTGGCTTTCACGCGCGCCTCGCTGCATACGCGAAATGGCATGAGATGCTGTGCACGTTCGAGTCCCAGGATGCGTACGATTCAGAGCACGCGTTCCCCATGCCACGCGCCTGTCAATGACGGGACCCGCGGCGTGATACCGAAGCGGGCACGAGTGCATTCGTTGACAGTTCAGTGGCAAATCTTCTTACACGGCACGCAGCGCGCCACAGCAGGGGTTTTCAGACGCGGGCGATGAAGAAGGAAGTGCTCGCGAAAAGGGACAATAAGAAAATTGTTTGAAATAGATTTTCCTCGTCGTGGTTTTGGTTCTCCGTCGAACGTGAGCTGCTTTACAGCAACCCGACGACACGCCAAAGTGAGGCGAAGCATTGAGGAGCTGTCACGAGCTCGCTCAGCGTCCATCCAAAGCAATGCCTTAGGTGTGCGTGGCCAGTACTGCGACCTAATCGAATTTAAGACGATTGAAAAAGAGGAAAAATGATTGACATCGAATGTCAAATGAAATTGTGAGGTTGATTTTTTGTTTTTATTAAAGACTGATAACATGCTGCGTGCCTGCATGTTTTTGTGGTTACTTTACTTCATGTCCACTTGCATTTTTTTATTCACTTTACTGTCGTTTATGCTTTACTGAACGTTCGTACTTTTCTTACTATGTACAATAATGAATCTCGTGTGGTCACCTATGGCCTGTGTGGATATGTTTTTGTGTATTTCTCTGTGTGTGCCCTATCTATATGCATTTGCTATAGTTAAATTTTGTTTATCTACTGCCATTTACTTTGTTTCAAGAGGTTTGCATATACCTTCAGTGTTAACGTATGGATTATCGTTTTCGTGAATCATATATCTACTCCTTATTTGTATTTGCACCCCTACGTACTGCCCTCAATGAGCGCTCGTTTAAGGGTAGCTTGACCGAATGAGTGAATGAATGAATGAATTACGGCAGTACGTATCTTGCTATAACTGTCGACGTTAATGTGATAAGCAGTGAAGCTATCCAGCGTCGCCACTGGATATACTCCCAGGGTTATTTCTAGTAACTAAACACGCAGATACTGGATGGGAAAACGCTACCGCGGTAACTCAATTAGTAAGAGCACAGCATGCCCAATGCGAACATGTGGGTTCGTATCCCACTTGTGGCCAGTTTTTTCACCCACTGTCATTTCTATTTATCTATGAATTTTTCAATTCTAATAGTAAATAAAAGCAATTTCGCCGATGGTGTCCTAAGTGTTTGTTAGCTTCTGCGGATATGACTTTATATATATATATATATATATATATATATATATATATATATATATATATATATATATATATATATATATATATATATCTTACACCAAGAATCAAATTCCCACGAGGAATTGCGTGTTATATTATAATTAGGGCGAAGAACAAGAGACGTAGTGCTTCATCCATTCTTCTGATTATTACAGACTTTTTAAGTTAGGTGACACTTATTAACCTGGCGCATATTGCAACTACAATGATGTCATTGCTTATAGTTGAATAGTATGGGAAAAGAAAACAAATTCAAATTTCAGAAGCATTCCACATCCGGACAAACTTTGATAATTGCGTGCCAGTGTCATGTGTTTCTTGTTCCGAGTGTGAAACACAATTGCCGGAGGATGCCTCGCATTCAATGCGTGGATCATTAGGTTGGTATTTTGTATTTAGCCTGTTTCCATTAATTAGAGTCTCAACTGTGTGAGTCAGTGCCAGTCCTTTGTCCTCCCTCGGCGGGCTGACGTCTCTGTTTCGCTACACGCGAAATAATTGTCAGCCAACCAGCCCAATGGTCCACCTTGCTGCAAAATTACGGCACGTGCGGTATTACTATTTCGTTGCAAGTTAAATCCACAGTATTTAGTTTCTTGTCTGAAGAATTATCTGCTTCCCTCGCTTAAGTCTGTTTTACCGCTGCAAGTGCTATCGCATCGTGCCCGCAGTGTGGTAACTCACTGACGCTGGAGCTATTGTACAGTCTGCGTTAAGAGTAAGAATAAAGACCACTTACTATGCGACCGGCGTCACGGAGGGTCCTTCGTCATTGGGTAGGATGCTTGGAACCGCGCACTTCAGGGGCCGAATTCACATGAATTCGGCTCGTACGTGCTTTTTGTACTTTATTTATTTGATTTGTATTTTATTTTTTTACCATTAATTGGTCGCCTTCGCAAATCTTATGTTAATAATAATATATGGGGTTTTACGAGCCAAAACCACTTTCTGATTATGAGGCACGCCGTAGTGGGGGACTCCGGAAATTTTGACCACCTGGGGTTCTTTAGCGTGCACCTAAATCTAAGTACACGGGTGTTTTCGCATTTCGCCCCCATCGAAATGCGGCCGCCGTGGCCGGGATTCGATCCCGCGACCTTGTGCTCAGCAGCCTAACACCATAGCCACTGAGCAACCGCGGCGGGTAAATCTTATGTTCAGCATCAGGATTGGGCAGAATTTGCTCTCACATACTGCATGCTCTAGTGGCAGAATGTCGTTATAAATACACGCAAAGAGACCAATATAACAAATTTTTTTATCATAAGTGTTGTTTACCACAATAACTAGTCGATTTTGTTAATGGTATGTTTTAAAGATTGGGTGTAATCGTCTCCGACGAACAATTCTAGCTTAAGAGCTTTCCCTGAATACGGTACCAAGAGGCTGAATTCACAAAACTTTACGTTCCTAAGTGCCCTTTGTCATTGGCTGGCCGCATTCGCTAATGTGTGCAACGTCATGATTGGTCGGCATGTAATCTTGCGAACGATTCCAGTGCAAGAGGTTTTTTTGTGAATACGGGCATATAACCGCTGCCTTTAATTCGAGTGATGAAATTTTCCGCTGTACTTGTGCAGTCGTTTCTGCCTGTTGATTTATGAATCACCAAAAACAGGACGCACACTTTCTGTTCTGTTGCATTTTACTGTCGTTATCATGTCCTCTCTTACTAATTCCAGATGACCTGTTTATTTTATTTTTATTATTTCGTCGCGAGTGAATGTTCCCGGAATATTGTGTGCTCGATGCTCAAGACAAGACGATCTGAATGTGCATTCGAATGAAAGACTGAGTGCGCTTTGTTTACCTCCTTGTGGAGCTTTAAAAAAGCTCCTTTTCTAAAGGTCACGTGCTGTCGAAAAAAAAATAAAAATGGCTCATTGCTTCATCTGAAAGCGTGCTTGAAGATTTGTCAGGACTCGTACGCGGGCAAAACAATATATAGGCTAAAATGTGTGAATTCTGAGGTTTGCTCACCGCTCTTCAGTGTCCAATAAACAAATATTTGAGAACTAGGCGAGTAGTATGCCCGCCAGTGGAAGCATCGAGTTTTGCACAGCCTGATTCTCTCGAAAGTCCTCTGCAAGAGGAACAAAAGCACAACGGTACGAACGCGTCACTATAGAAGAGACCGAGAGTGTGTGCGTGTTCAAGAGGTACAAGAAAGTGGGCTTTCTGAATTGTTTGACAACCTCCGCTTTGCCCTCTTTGATTCGTACCTCGTTCACTCTCAAGTTTAGGGCGACTCTCGAACATAAATGAGGCTGCCGCAAAAACAGCATTTCAGCAAACATCTGAGAGTTTGTAGTCGACGTTGTGAATAAAATAAAGGAACAATAGAATATCTTAAGGAAAAAGCATTTTTTACTGCGGTGTTTGGTTATTTATTTTCAGGTACTTGCACTACAGCCAAGGAAATGACTATCTCTATTTCATGCGACCTAATTTGGATTTAAATTTATATCTTCCTTCTTTTGTCGCACGTTTTATTGTGATCGTTTTTCTAGTCTTCATTGTTCTATGTAAATTGTGCACTCGTCTTGGTACAGCAGCGACTGTGGCATTTGGATTGTTGGAAAAGTGATATGAGAGATATGGATCAGCATCAGAACAGTATTGGAACAGCATTGGAACAGAATCCAGAATACTAAAGCAAATGGAATGAAAGATGGTTACGTAGCCCACGCTCTTAGCCCCAGGTAAAATGTTTTAAATTGCCACTGGTTAATTCTACTTGCGTTACAGGCGCACTTGAGTGGGGTAACACAACTCGCCTTTCTAGCTATTCAACATGCACATCCTGATCCATATGTAGACAGTTGCAGTTATTACGAATAATGGTCAGCCAACGTAAAGACATATAATTTCGTTCTTTTTTTTACTTTCATGACTTCCTAGCGGATATACAACACATGCTAAGCCCTGTGAAGGCTCACGTTTCTATGCACACATTCAAAATTAAACTGTAGCAGTAATCATCATAAACGTTCTAACACCATTTATGTTGCAAAAAAGCACATACACACACAACACACACACACATACACACACACGCACACACACATCGCTCGGCCTTCTATACACGCCAAAGACCACGGGAAACCAGCGAAACAGTACGAGCGACCAAGTTGCTAAAGGGCGAAAGATGATGCCAAAGTGTGATAAGACAAAAGGTGGTGGTCACTCAGGACAAACTGAAGTTCGTCAAGATACCTTAAGAAGTTAAAGGAGCATGCAAGAACTGGCATACGTCATCAAATGAAGGCCAGTAGACAATATATCTGCTATGATCTCGTCGCAATGACTAAAGTTGCGTGAGGCACTGTCAATCACGGTGATGCGGACACAGTAGGCATTTCGAAAACAAGCACAGCCGCAAACTACACACTCATGTTACGCTGCAGTGAAATAGACTAGGCGGTATAGTCGAAAGTGCAAGGAAGAGTGTAACCGCAGTGGTGCCAAAAATATACGTCACAATAAAATTTCAGTGACTGCCCCACTGTTGCAGTATCATCGGCAACTAAAGTTCGCACGCACCCACGTATTCCGCTCAACAAGTCCAGCGGTCACTCATTCCACTGTCTAGGCCTGTTCCGGCGAGGCCGCTTTCCCGACGCCGCAACTTTTCCTGATTGCTCATCGTTATAACTTGAAACATAGCAAATCAGCTTAATGTGCGAAATGCGACCGCATGTCGTTGATTGATAGATGGCTTTCAAATTCACAAAACAATTCTGGTGTGTGAAAAACGACGTTGTTACGGGGGCTCCGAATTCATCGCATTCTCGATGTTCTTCGGTGTGCGCCGAAATGTATCCCCAGAGGAGAAATTCCATAATTCCATATTTCCAGCATATTTATGGAGCGATGTAAGGATAATGCACATTTCAAGCTTGTCTAAATTTATGCCACGCAGCAGTCACGTAGGGCAGGCAGGTACTTGAGCTTTGTCGTACTGAACATGGAAACAAATTAATGTGACCGCTAACATATAACGAACAAAAATATTCATGGTGCACGAATATTTTCTGAACCAAAGCTATTTGAGTAGTAATATATTAAGCTGGCCCAAACACAATAGTGTTAGCATGAGCCTCTAGCCTAATAACTGTGAATGGCAAGTTATATAAGGCTCTGCGTATTAACTAAATGGACATATATCCTACCTAGACAGGCGGGATCTGGGAGTGATAAAGTCTGTCAATGTACGTAGTTTAGATTTTACATGTATTACTATGTCATTCATTACTAATCAGTCATATATATATATAGGACAATAAAATAAACACGGCGTATGTGAAGCACGTTCTTTTTTACTGTCAAAAGTTCATTGTTTACCACCAGCCTTTACTATATATATATATATATATATATATATACTTGTAGGTTTAAGACGCACGTATGAAGGCTATTGTACGAAGCTTAAGCACCGTCTTTTTTTTTTCGTTACGTGCGTCCTCAACCTACAAGTGCCTGCTCAACTACTGGATCCCAGCAGACTCTCACTGTACATATATATATATAGTACGTAACACCTCTGCATTATGCGTACTTTGCACAACCAATAGTGCTACGGCGGCGGCTATCAATTCGTCCACTAACTTAGGTATTTATGTTTTAGTAGATCTAGCCCTAGGCATGTTAGCCAGCACCACTCAGAACCAGCTGAGCGGATGTGGACCATCCTTTTTTACACCGATGGCGTCACGCAGCACGTGATCTTAAGAGAGCAGGCACGTAGCTCAGAAACCCTCGCATGCTGTCTAATGACATCAAGGCTGCCAAATTCGAGACCCTCGCAATGAATAAACGAGAGAAGAATGGGAACTGAGGTGCCCGATTTTTTAATGCTGACCACATTAAGCCAAGAGACAAAGAAGCCAAGGAAAGCATTGGGGAAAATAGGTGTGGTTGATAATAAAATGTACAAAATAATAATGAAAAAGGAACTGAAAGTGGACGAAAAGATAACTGGTCGTCGGTGGACGCCGAACCCACAACCTCTGCACTACACGTGCGCTGCACTATCAATTGTGCTATGGCGACGGCTGTCAATTCGTCCAAATTCGCACATCGTAATGGCCCGTCATCTCTTTGGGGAACCATGCTCAATTTTTGTATAATGTGGACAGCTTTTAAAGAATGTGGAAAATAAAGCGTATTTGTCTCAAAAGTTGTGCGCATGTTTTCAAAGCTTTGTAGCTGTTTTTATGAATGAATTGCAGCTGGTGGGGTATTCTGTAAGAGCCCACCTAGTGAACTGTCCATTTCGGCCACTGCTGATTGGCTAGGGCCGCTCGTCTCCTCCTCTGTCGTACAGTTGCATTCAATCAGCAGTGGCCAAAATGGACAGTCCACTAGGTGGACCCTTGCAGAGAACCCCCCCCCCCCCCCCCCGCTTATATTCCAATAAAGTTAAGCAGTGCTCGGAAGCTTTCGTCTTGCAGCACTCATCCTGAAGTGGTGATACAGGTAGAGCTTTAGAGCAACCTTTCAACTTTGTGCATCCACCCTAGGGTTACTTATTGCAAGGGCTGTAGCCGCGCACCACCCAAGATTGCAACCTTATTACCATCTCAACAGTATAAAGAAAGCATCATGGGTTAGAATAAATGAGGATCTATCATTAACCCTTAGTGAAAAACTGAAGCTTCGCATGTCACACGATGTGTAGATCAAGTACCTGGTAGTGCATTTCAGTAACAGAATGAGCGGAAAAAGATCCTTTGAGCTGTCGAGGGCACTGCAGTGACCTTACCAGATTTTACGGTACATGGCGTTTGAAAGAGCGAATTTCGGATGTTTGTGGGAAAGAGGGTGGGCTATCTTGGGCTTGCAGCGAAGTTAGGATAGGAGGTATATCATGGAACCTTCACATCAGAACCCCTAATCCCCCATACTCATCAAGAAATTATCTCTGGATGTGCTTCGATGAGCTCACTGCAGTTACCATCCGCTGTCTTCACTCCATGGCACCGAATCAACGTAAAGCTCAAGAAATATGAGTGGGGAAAGAGCCAGTAAAGAGAGAGAGAACTGGTAATACAGGGGCAAGGAGGTGAACCTATAGAGAACTCCAGCTTGTTACTTTGCAATTGAGAAAGGAGACAAAATGGTGAGTAGACGGAGAGAAACGGAATGTTCACTGCACTAACGCACGATCAGGCTGCGTCTATAGGGGCGGAGAGCTGGAAGCGAGTTAAAATGAAATTCTTCAGTTTTTACATGCGAAAACTCTGATATAATAACGAGGCACGCCGTGATGCAAACTCTGGATTATTTTGACTCTATAGGTTCTTTAACATGCCCCATGCACGGTACACGTGCGTTTTTATATATGTCGCCCCCATCGCAATGCAGCCGAAACTACCGGGAATAGTTCCCGCGCCGTCATGTTTAGTAGCCCAATAACAATTCCACTAAAACACTACGAGGGCATAAGGAAGCACATTTATGTTGACGTAAAACCGGCAATATTAAAAACAGAACCACGTCATTGTCACTGTGGTATATTTCCAATCACTGTAACAACGTTACTTCAGAGATACACAATGAAGGCCGATTATCGTAAGCAGAGCACGGAAAACTTTTCCTGCATATTTTTTGGTGCTTCTTTCATTTCTAAAACATTATTCGCGTAACGCTTAGAACAACCCAGTATATTTAGACTCTTGGTCCTTATTCCCGAAAAGTTGGTACGCTAGAATCGCTCGCAAGAGCTCATCGCAGCCAATCCTCACGTTGTACGAATTACGATATTAACAAAGCTAGCAAGACAATGGCAAGGAGCGCTTAGCAACAAATGGTTTCGCCATATCGGCCGCTTATTTAACGTGCTAATAATTATATCTGTAGAAGCACACCTATACCATGCGTAGTGTCCCACTATATACAAGTTGTAAAAGGTGCTCGAATGATACTGTCTAACTGGTTGACGATACCGGAGAAGGAAACATTCTCAATATAGCTAGCAAACGCTCCATAGGCAACATATCATGTTCATTACGGAGACTGAATATCCCGTGTTCACGGCCAATGTTCCATATTTTGTTACGCACTGCTTTTCGCTAATGAAAGCAGCTCGCTGCTGCCGTCACATTGGCGACGCCACGAAGTTTTTACGGCTGTCTGTGATAGCCGCGCCCTCCGCGTATTCGCCTCCCGCGAAAGAATAGAAGCATGAAGACAAAGAAGGAAAAAAAATCCTGTTACAGGGCACTGCGCTGCTCCTTGTGTACCCAGTCTATTCCCAGTTGTACATAAACACAGGGCTGTCACCTTCAAAATTGCTAGCCGCGCGTCCACATTTTTGTTTATTGACTCCTGCCTATAAGGCGCAAAAGGCGATGCTTTTTCGTTTCTAAGCGTACTTCGGCATTTCTTGCACCACAGCGGCGATAAATCCAATCTACAGTACTCGAGGTCACACGGCATGGCTGACGTCAAAGCAAGCATGTAACGTTCAGCCGAAAGCACAAGACCTTTGAAAAGGGCGCTAAAATACTCTATAAACTGTTTATTGCATATTTTCGTCATTCTGTGTATGAACGAAAGAAAAGCTGATTCATGTCCGTATAGGTATACAAATCTAGCTTACAATTTACTCATGTGTCACTCACCCTCGCTACGCAACCGAGAAGATTATGCACAGGCTTTGCCTTGGCAAAATACCTACGTTCAATGGCGTCAACCCTTTGCAACAAAAAAAAAGGACATCGCACGGATTCGTCGCTCTATGCTAGTCAAAGTAAAACCCAAGGAGTGTACAAGTGAAGACAACCAGTCATCGAGAGCTGTTACTAATTAAATCAAAAGTACTGCGCAGTAGAATAAATAAAGACAAGGCTTACTCGGCGTTATACTTATTGTTGTTTTAAAAAATTATTAGGTTTTACGTGCCAAAACCACTTTCTGATTATGAGGCACGCCGTAGTGGAGAACTCCTGAAATTTCGACCACCTGGGGTTCTTTAACGTGCACCTAAATCTTAGTACACGCGTGTCTTCGCATTTCGCCCCCATCGAAATGCGGCCGCCATGGTATTGTTGTTTTAGACAATACGGTACATACTGCAACTCTGAAAATATTATTGGGGGAAATATTGTTCTTCTGGATGGCTTTAAGAGAAAAGCTGAGATATCGCATGAAGTGTGGCATGATTAAAGTATATGTGATTGAAACGGAATATCGAATTTGAATGACCAAGATGTCATCTTCCCAGCACCCCTGCGAAGCATCATACTGTTCAATAATAGATCGAATGAACTTCGATGACCCAAGGGCAGTTACCCCTCACTGTGTTCGCTGACACTGAATCAACATAAAGCAAAAAGGAAATCATGGCGAAACGCACATCTATATATAGAGGAAAAGTGCTAATACAAAGGAAATTATTTCTCTTTCGTTATTTGCGTAGGAACAAACGACACCCAGTTGAATGAGAGGCCTCTGCTGTAAAATTCCTTGCAAAGACCACCAGCCACGCAATTGAGCACTTCTGCTTCCTAATAGATAGATAGATAGATAGATAGATAGATAGATAGATAGATAGATAGATAGATAGATAGATAGATAGATAGATAGATAGATAGATAGATAGATAGATAGATAGATAGATAGATAGATAGATAGATAGATAGATAGATAGATAGATGGATGGATGGATGGATGGATGGATGGATGGATGGATGGATGGATGGATGGATAGATAGATAGATAGATAGATAGATAGATAGATTAGATAGATAGATAGATAGATAGATAGATAGATAGATAGATAGATAGATAGATAGATAGATAGATAGATAGATAGATAGATAGATAGATAGATAGATAGATAGATAGATAGATAGATAGATAGATAGATAGATAGATAGATAGATAGATAGATAGATAGATAGATAGATAGATAGATAGATAGATAGATAGATAGATAGATAGATAGATAGATAGATAGATAGATAGATAGATAGATAGATAGATAGATAGATAGATAGATAGATAGATAGATAGATAGATAGATAGATAGATAGATAGATAGATAGCGTGGGACTCCACCTGCATGGCCTTTTCTCTTTCTCCACTAAAGGCAACCAACGGGTTGCGGTTGCAACCGATTACGCAACGCGCTTCGCCATCACGGGACGTCTGCCTACAAGCTGTGCCACTGACATCACGCATTTCCTCTTACAGAACGTCATCATGCACCACGGTGCTCCACATCAGCTCCGCACGGATCGCGGACGTTACTTCTAGTCAAAGGTCATTGATGATATCCTCCACCTATGCTCTATTGAACATCAAATAACCACGGCTTACCATCCACAGACTCACGGTCTCACAGACCGACTCAACAGAAGGATTACCGGCATGCTAGCTACGTACGTTTCTCCAGACTACCAGGACTGGGGCGTCGCTTTGCTATAGGTCACCTTCGCGTACAATTCGTCCAGCCATGACACTGCAGGTTACTCACCGTTTTATGTACTGTTTGGCCGTGATCCTTTTTTGCCCCAGGATATTGTACTTCCCCAAGTCACACAGTCGCACACCGCTCATGCCTCCGATGGGATTTCTATGGCAGCACAGGCCCGTCAGCTTGCCCGCGCTCACCTCACTGATTCCCAGGCTGCCCAGACGTCACGTTACGATACTCACCATAGGGACGTGCATTATTTACCTGGCTCCCTCGTGCTCCTGTGGTCACTATCTCGTCATATGGGCCTATCAGAAGAACTTCTGTCGCGATATTCAGGTCCCTACCGAATTCTGCGACAGCTTTCGGATGTGGTGTACGTGATTGCTCCCGAAGAGCCAGGCCTGTCATCCGTACAGCCAAGAACCGACGTTGTTCATGTCTCCCGTTTATAACCCTACCTGCACGCCTCTGCCGGACCATAATCTCTTGCGCCGGGTCGGCCCTTCAAGGCCAGTGGCGTAGCGTCGCGATGCAAAACAGTACGCGCAGACAAGAGACGATGATGAAGTGTTATTGTTGCTGGGGCACTTCGGCCGCCATGTCCTTGTGTCATCTGGGGCCTTCAACATTCGCCTTGCATAAATAGCATTCGTGCCTGTCTCCGCCTCCGCCTCGCCACGGCTCATCACACAGGTTTTGCAGGCGTTCTTTATATGCAAAGGGCGTGCCCATGCTGTGGTAGTGGTGGAAGTGCGGGGACTACTCATTTTGAACTTTTATTCTAATTGTTTGTTATATAACATGTAGTGACAATGGCAAAAAAAATGGATCAGATGGAGAAACACAGACTGTGGAGACGTCTCTAAACAACTTGCTTCCGGTTTGTGGAATCGCTATCAAGAGAACAGGTTCGAGGCAAGAGCTCTGCAACAATAAGGAAAAAAAAAACAAATTCAGGAAGATGCAAGCTTGACTGCAGGGAAGCTACAAGAAGAGGGATTTTCTATGGAGGCGGAGTGGACGGAGTGCCGTTGAGGCATTGGGAGGCCAGAAGCCGCGTGCACTAGTCTCTGACAAATGACATTGGCTGGAGGCGGTAAGCAAGACAAAGATGGCTCTAGGGTCGCTTCCATGAAGGATGAGGCCAGTTTGAATCGATGCATCAGGCGGATGCCGTAGCATTCTTGTTACGGGATTTCTGTTATTTTCTTATTCGAGCTTCGAAACGTGTCGTAGGCACATTTATGCAACGTTTTTCGCCTTTGCTAGTTACTCAAACAACAGCTATCTGCTAAACGTTGTTAATTTCAGTGTCATACGAATTCCTGTCAGTTAAATGGCAAAAAGTCATTATGCTACGAGGGGCATTCATAAAGTAAATATAATTGGTCCCAGAAATTAAGAAGAGGCGTACATGAAAGGCATAAAAATTAGCGCATGCTTCTTTAGCTGTAGCGGAATGTAAAAAAAAGCTCTTTATTCTACCGTGGAACACCATCAGGGCGTCGAAAAATGGCAGATCCATTTTCAATAATGAATACTGTAAATATTACTTGTAAATATAACTACAACCTAAATATAAGTATAATATGAAAATAAAATTAGATATGATTGAGTGTAAAATATTACGTACAAATACCATAACTGTAAGCTATTCGTCAGCGAGAACGCAGAGTTCTTGCGCAATTTCTGGCCTGTCGTACAACGAATTTTTGCGCCAAGTGTGCTGGAAAAGCTTTTCATACATATGAAAAAAAAAAACTGATTAGCGGCAAGTGTCCATGTAGGAATAGTCCCCTTAAGAAGACTCTCGCCCCCTCATGAGAAAGGAAATATAAATTAAATTTTATTATAATTCTCAATGAACGCCGTTTGATGTTCTCAGGACAAGGTAGATTACGACAGCAAAAGGGAAAAAAATCATAGAACATTCTCATTATTATGTATTCGGCTTCGCTGCATGAATTCTTTACCTGCGAACACCGTCTACATATTTGTACGGGGCACAATGCTGACGCTTGTGCAATTTATGAACGTTCTACAAGTCAACTTTGGCTTCAGCTCTTTTTAGTGAAGTACGTGAAAACAAAGTTGAGGACCTTTTTGTTTTGGAGCTCAGAAGCTTTCCCTTTCCTCTAAACGGACAAAAAAAGACGTCTCTTTGTACGAATATAACTTACGCAACTAAGTCGAGCAGAATTGTTTGATATTTTCTGATTTTGCAAAGATTGTCTACTTTTAATTTTTTTCATCAGCGCTAATAGGTTCACTAGGCAACGCACGGAAATGTCGGGGCGTTAACGAACTCGCTTTCAGTGACAGTGATTACGCAGCAGAATAGGTTATAGGGGGGGGGGAGGCTTTTTCTCTCTTCCCTGCGAAACAGTATGCGAACTCACGTTGGTGTACGCAAAACACCCACAGCTTGGCCTGCCGTGTGCGCCACGTGTCTAACGGCGACATAAAATAAAAATTAGAGCCTTTATAAAATGAAATTGCGCACTTGCGAAGATAATCAGTGGACGCCGTATACAAAGCAAGATATTCCATAGGGTGGTTGCTTTTGGCTGCACCAAGTTTTTAAAAATTGACGGTGGCCGATAGCACAATTCGAACCCTCTAGCTATGTTACTGAATGAGGCGGCCCATTACTGCTTCGTGAAATTAAAATGACTGATGGAATAAATAGTAATTGCTCTAATTAACTTTTTAATTGGCTGCATTACGGCGCATATTACAATCTACAAATTTTCGCTAGCGACATTGCGAGGCATGTCGACTTGGAACCAGTTCTGACCATGGAAAGGGGTTCCAAGCAAGCGTCGTCAAGCATGCGGTAAAAATGCATTATTTTTTCACTTAATTTTTGAAGAAAATGCTGTTTTATGGATTAAAGCGCAACAGGAACTGTGATGGCGGTAAATGTCATCAGACACTCGAAAATTAATATATCGAAACAGGTGTAGTCCTGAAAGTTCGTTCCAAGAGAGAGAAAAGCGTTGTACGGAAAAGGAGGGAGATTAACCAGAAGCAGTTCTAGTTGGCTAAAGTGCACGGGGGTAGAGAGTAGGGAGATAAAAAGGGAAATAAAGAGGAAGGAGGAGAAACAGAAAGGGCCGAGCACAGACAAGTGGATACGTATGCCTTGCTAACTAACCAGGTACAATTCGTAGACTGAAATATGGGCACTAAAGTAATTTATTGAAACGTTAATTAGTGTAATTATGTTAATTATTCAGGTAAGCATTTTTATACCCTAAGTAAAGGTCACCTAGCCGAGTAATTTAAAGCAAGGGTTAGAATTGTGCTGTCGTCCACAAGCGTTTTTTTTAAATTGGTGCCTTTAAAAAAAGACTCCTGGTATATACCATGGATACGAAAAAGGTGGACATTAGCCGCAAATGTGAACAATTGAACATTGCTGCATATAGGCACGTATATATATGAATCTGAAAGCCTTTCAGACCCGATCAATATTGTCTGTCTTTTAGGGTTCGAACGAACAGTAAAAAATATAGAATAACATATGCGAAACCACTGCAAAACATGATACATGGCTGCCAATGTAATTATAACGACGGAGTATCTGCACCGGACGCTCTTAGTCACAGCTGTATGAAGGTGTGGGTGCAACGCGAAACAATACATTTAAAAACAGTGTTTCCACATCATTTCTGGACATACACGCTGTATAAAGGTGGCATTTGGAATGCTTACTTAGCAGCACTTAACTACACTGAAACATTTCCTAAAACTAAGATTGGTGTAAGAAAATTGCTTGAAACTTCTTGACTCAGCTTCCCTTCCACAGACTTCTGTTTTGGTTTCGAAAACGAATTCCCATCCGTAGGTAACGTCCATCAGCTGTCACGCATATGGCAGCACAGAGGCATCTGCGAGAGGATAGCGAATTTATAACTTAGCTTTCGCTGTGCCGACTGAGTGTCACTGATTTCATCTCCATTCCCTTGGCAACCAAGGTTTTACTCCAATAGACTAACCGTAACTTGCTTTAGCATTACAGGACCACCACTTTTTCCTGCTAATCTTAACTGTAACAGAGTATCAAATACATCCCTCTTCTTTACAATACATATACATCTGTCTTCATGGCTGTTAACGTTACGCCTGTCGCTGTTTGCTCTAACTAATATTGCACCTTCTTTAGCATCTTATGTTTATCTGCTTTCCCCCAGCTTTAAACTCCATAAGTTAGTAAACTAGAATGCTATAACTCTGCACACTTTTCCTTGCAAGGATTGCGGTAAGCGGCCGGTCAAGACTGTATGTTTACACACACACACACACACACACACACACACACACACACACATATATATATATATATATATATATATATATATATATATATATATATATATATATATATATATATATATATATATATATATATATATATATATATATATATATATATATATATACCTGATCGACCGCTCACCGCAATCCTTGAAAGACAAAGTGCATATATGTACAGTGGCAGCAACGTGCGGCTCGGCACATCTTCTTGGTTATTTATTTTTCTGTCTTTGCTCTAGCTTTATATAATGCAAGTTCCCTTTTATTATTCGGCTTGTAGAAATGGGATCTCACACATTTTCGAATCACCTTTTATCAACCATGAGCTCTTATTTTCTTACGAAGGTAACTAAGTTGGCCTAAATTCAGTGTTTTCACGCGCCAGAACTACAAGCTGTTTATGAGGTACGCTGCTGCAGGAGATTCCGGATTAATTTTGATCGCTTGGGCTGTTTAGCCATCTACCTTATTCTGTGTACACGGCGGTGTTTCGATTTGACGTCAATCAATTTTTCTGCCATGGCTGGGATTGAAGCCGTGACCTCGAGCTTAGTGCTATGTCATATCTACTACGTTATCGCGGTGGGTATTGTCAAGCTATTGGACGATGCTTGATTGCTTTGCACAATTATTCTCAAACCTACTCTCCGACTATTCTGCTAAATGACCTGAATATTTTTGGCAACCCGTCTACAGTGTTTTTGAAGAAGATAAAGACATCTGTGAACCGTCGCTTCTTCACGTATCTCCCGCTTATTCTCGCATCTAATCTTTCTCCAAGTATTGAAATTGCCTTGAATGGCTTTGTGGCTACGGTGCGGAAAAAATTAAGAACTAATCTGTCACGCCTTTGCGTGGCTATATTCTATGCAGATGTGTCGCATGTGTACCTATATTCCATGCAAAGTTGGAGCAACGCAACTGACAAGCAGCAATAAAAAAAAATCTTGACCAGCCTTTTTTGTTCAACTAGGTGTTTTGGTTAGGCGGGGTAAAACTTCTGAGCCAGAAGCTGTACGTCAAAGAACTTGGAAGTTGTAAGTTTAAACAGAAATATTTGATTTTCGCCACGTGTTCCTTAGACAATAAACTTTATGTATACAATGCGAAGCGAAATTTCTGTTGTTCTGCTTCCACTCTTAACCTTCACTGAGAACCGCCCATATCATGTGATCTACTAGACTCGCATACGCATAATTTTTGTCACCACCATATATGTTTTTTTCTGAAACATCTAACTTCTCAACGCGCCTACGTCCTCAGATAAGGCATCACATAACTTTTTAATGTATGCCGCACTTTTGGCGCTCTGCCTAACTTCCAGGAAGACCCACACCACTAAGAGCACCGCCCTTTCTGGTTAACAGATTCCGTCGTCTTTATGAATGACCCTCCGTTTTCGTCGCTGGACTCAGGTGTATCCCAAAGAGTCTAAAATGGACTTCTGCTTTTCTGCCGCGCATAGAAAAAGCGTGTATATAGAACAAAGGCAGGAATTCAACTAAGAAAAAAAGGCTTTGAGATACTTAAGAATGGGACTGAATATGATGGATTTCCTAGTCAACTTTGAATATTTTGGAGGTTCTCGATAACTATGTCCGCTTCAAAAGGATAGGGCATGCACGGGTGTCTGGGATGCACGGTTTATTGAATAAATTCGTGCTTCCCAACACAGGTTCTTTTTATTTGGTATGCTGAGCGTTATGCTTCATGCTTAAACGTACACAAATGTCTTGGGCATGGTTTGAATCCTCTCGGAGTCCATTTCAACCTATTATGGCGGTTATTTGGACTTTAATTTCTTAATATATACCACAGCTCAAATTCGCATAAATATTGCATATGTTACAGGAGCGCTAAAGGTCAGGACATTTCTTCAATAAATGTGTCTTATATACACTATCTTGTGCAGAGCTTTGTTTCACAAGATTCTTGCACACTTCGTTCAAGTGATGATTTAATTTCACGTTTTGTTGCAGGTTTCTCTAATATGCAAGGTAAATTTTTCATCCTGGAAAGAACATAACTTCTCAGCGTGTACATGAATTACCTCTCGCATCCCGAAAAAAAGCTCCCGCAATCTATCAAACTAATATTTGAAAGAATAAAAAACACTTTCTGTGCACATAGCAACACCACTAAAAACATTTTAGGCATCTAACTTAAGCAAGAAAAAATGGCACGAGTAAGCCCTGTATTGTATTGACTGATGGATTGTCTGACGCACCAATATAGTCTCAATATGGCCATGGCTATACTGTCTGTGTTGGAAACAGAGGAGGTAATCAGACTCCCAGTTACGCTCAACAATCCGCCACTGATCGCGACGTTTTCAATTGCAGAAATCTGTATGATAATAATTTCGCGAAGGGCACCTTTTTTAAGGGCCTTCTTTCTGCATGAGAAGGCTTGAAAAGTTAAACTAAAACTTCGTTTTTCTTCTTGTTCCTACCTTCTTTGTTTACACTGACAACTTCGTAACATCCAGTATATAGCCTTGTATGCAAGTGTGGCTAGTCTTGAAAGCACATGCGATTCGCTTATCATGTTTTACAGGCACGCGAGGCATGGCTTTTCTGGATGAAGGAGTCATGTTTTCAAAAGGCTGCGTTGCAATGAAGTAGGACAAGCTTAGAGCTTTTGTTCGTTTTAGGCGTCGGTGCTTAACGTCGAGTGTAAATGGCATGTCTGATGCAATATTCTTAAACTTTTCAGCACGTGTGAGATAGCATGAAGCCCAATTGAGGAAAAAAAAATTTTATCGGTTATTTTCGTGTTCCTCTAAAAGTTGCGTCATGTGTGTTACTATGCATGAATACGACATACAACGATAATCCTTAGTTAGGGGCTTTTAAAGTAGGTGCAAGAAAAGAGTCGGGCCAAACAAGCAAACAGAGTGTTTGCAACAACTCACTTTCTTTAACAAAGAAACGCTCACGGAAAGCATTGCACGTAGTTACAACATAATAACAGCGAAAAGCGACACCCGCGTAGTTGTTCACGCAGCAAATACGCGAGTTCAGCAGGAACAGGACGTTAGTATAAGCATGCTTGGTCGGATTTGTCATGTGGAAGGGAGCATTTCACAATTCCGAGTTTCTTAAACCTTTGGCATCATGCTGGTGTAACCCTTTCAACATATCATACAAGGCAGCTCTAATCTAAATACCACAATGTCACGTCATGATGAACAAGTAAACAGCATTAAAACTGTAGACGTCTTTTTTGTGCAATGTGTAGTAGTTGATTGGTTGGTTGGTAGAGGTACTTGCTACAGGTGGGATTAGCCTGGCACTCTGGGCCAGCCATTGCTCCGCTTGTCCATCTCTTTCGCAGTTGAAAAATTTGATATCAGATGTCAATGAGTTCAGTCGCAGAGATAAACGGTTAGAAGCTGTGAGGCCTCCTAATGCACTATCCCTGGCCTTTCGAGGACCATTATTTGTTGCACCCACGTGTTTAGACTAAGCTTCATATTTGGAAATTGTTAACAAAAGTTCATCTGTCGAAACTGAAGAGCCGACAGCACTAAATAGAGCGTTCAATGCCGTACATTCCTTGACATTCTTTGCAGAATGGAGAGGTGCCTAGCCCAGTTTTCAATGGCCGTGCTGGAGTTGAAGCCGATACTGTTTTCATTCTATACATTAGAGTGGATTCCAATAAGAGAATCCACTTCATTGGACGCTCTTCATGTGGTGGGGTCAAAGCAAACGAAAGTGGCAGCGAACAACCCTTTTTGAGAGCCAATGGTTGATCACTGCTCTCATTATTGGTTGCCTTGAGAGCACTTCTGCTGTAGCAACCGCTCTTTTATTCCCAGGGACAGCAGCATGGAACTATATCCAATAAAAGACAACAATACACTCCTTCCACCTCAAGTTCATCATAACTGCAGTGGTTTCCGACAGAACTCATTCCCAAGATTACCACGAGCTTGGTATTGAAGTGCAGGTCCGTTAACACGACGATAGTCCGCTCACGGCGTCATTTTAGCATGTGTAGCGCATCTGTGATAGCGGCACTCACTGTAGTAGTCAATGAGACTGGGTAGCCTAACCGGCATGACATTGCGACCAGAACGGAAAGGGTATAAAATGGACCAGTACCGGCGCCTTCAACCACGCTGACCGTATAAGCTTGCAGAGTAACCGTGACAAGTTGTGTCCAGGTGCTGAAGCGGGAAAGAGCGTACCTTTAAAGAAGGTGGGATGTTTAAAAAAAATACGGGATCTGTTTATGAGGCACGCCATTGTGGAAGACTTGATTAATTTTGACCATCTGGTGTCTGCAACATGTTCCTAAATCTAAGTACACGCGAATCTTTTTCATTTTTTTCCTATGGAAATGCGGCTGCCGAAATCAAGATCAAACCCGCAACTGCTAGCTCTGCAGCACAATACCGTAGCTGATCGGTATGAAGTTTGGTGTCGAACAACGTAGTTGGGCATGAATGTCAGTCTGTCTCACTTTGTCTTTTGACCTAAAAAAAAGTTTACTAAGCTTCTACTAATCGGTGAGTCCATCCTTGGCAAAGCCTTTCAACGGGGGATCAACACTAGACCTCAAGTTACTGTAAGTGACATCGACATAGCTTAAAACAGAGGTGGTGGACAGTTCCCCTGTGTTTGCTAGAAGACAATAACTGCGATCTCAACATATCCAGTGCTCATGAAAGAAACGTCGGTGGTCCGGAGCTGGTAAGGTACTTCCGTGATTAATAACGTCAAATACGAGTTTGAAGCCCCGAAATATTCTGTTTCCGGGGAGGGAGCGCAGTTACGTGAAAAAAAAAATTATGGGGTTTTACGTGCCAAAACCACTTTCTGATATTAGGCACGCCGTAGTGGGCGACTCCGGGTTCTTTAACGTGCACCTAAAGCTTAGTACACGGGTGTTTTCCCTTTTCGCTCCCATCAAAATGCGGCCGCCGTGGCCGGCGAGATTCGATCCCGCGACCTCGTGCTTAGTAGCCCAGCACCATAGCCACTAAGCAATCACGGTGGGTAAGTTAGGTGAAAGTGAAGAAATGGATGGAAAACCTTATTTGAGAGAGCCATGCTCTTACAAATTCCATGCGATATTTTCATACAAGGAGAATGCTTATGCTTCTTGAATGCAGCTGAAGGCAGACTGTTCAAACTTCGCACTACAAGACAAGTAGTTTCCACGACACTGTTAACGTGTCTGAAATAAAGCTGCCCGCACGTTGCACCGACACTGCAGTTTATGTAAGCATAGAATTAAGGCCTGGCCTTTAATCTTGTTAAGCTTGCGAAATGCCTTATTGTTTACAAAGTTAAATTTTACATCTTCGTTATGGTGAACGATGAACTACATGGATAAAAAGCGGCGAAAACTTACTCTTATGTAAAATTGTGAAACTTTGTTGTTTCGCGGGAATGCCAGTTTTGGCGTGCAAGTTACTTTTATACCAGCTTGCGCTTGGTACAAAAACGCGAGTTACCGCAACAATAAACCAAGTATTCATGCAGGTAATAGTGTTGTCTACAGGGCCAGAAGTTGTCGAGTCTGATACGTGACTATAATAGCATGAATGAAGCATAAATACATTCTTTTTTACATCGTATGAGAAAATGCAAGAGCAAATCGGGTTTTCTATAGCGTTCACGCGTTGCGACAACGTTAATTCAATCAAGCAAATTCAATCGGAAATTGTTAGGGCTATATTTATACAGCCTTCGACAGCGGTTTAGTACGTGACATAGTCGCCTAAGTCTATTGAAAACTCGTGATCAATCATAATGATGAAACTCATAGAAAAAAAAGCAGTGTTTCCTTTCATTGACGTCTAACGCATTTCATTTGCGCCAATGGGCGCTTGGGCTGCAAATATTGCAAACAACAAAAATGTCCTGCCGCAAAGCGCGGCCAAAAGGCAACGCAGAAAGCTTCCATTACCGGTGGAAGATCGCCACACAATTTCCCACATCCGGGAGAAGCCTGTAAGCAGTACAAAACTATACCACTGAACGTTATTCACTGATGATGCCTCGCAATGGCTCACCTTTCTCCTGAAAGCGTGCTGCCGTATATTGAGTAGCTCTTCATTGTGAAGCCTAAACGTAAATGCCAGAACCAAGTCCTGTAGCTTTTACTAAGGCATTCATTTTGAGGTAATACTTCCAGGCTATTTGCTGGCACCTTATTTTACCGAGTTGTACTAATTTATATGGGTTCTCTTTCCTCTCCTCGAAGCGATGGTGGACATAATGAAATGCGATCACTGGTAGACGTCGAAGTCAATCTTCGCTCTATAGTCTTCCGAGAAGAGGGCTGAGGGTAGAAGGAAAAGCGGTTGATAATGGCGCTGCCAAAGGTAGTGTTCCTTGTGGAGCTTACCTGCAATGAGTGGACTGAGTCTAATGCAGTTGAAATTCGGTGATCCTAACAGTAGTGATAGAGTTGGCATAACTTCGAGAACAATATAGTCACCCAAATTTGTTGACCAATAAATATGTTAAATCTGTCCGCCTTGCCTATTCTTTTTCTCGTTATAAAAATTATTGCTTGTTCATTGGAGCATGCTTACCATGTCGTAAGTGGACTTCGACCCCACATACACAAAACACAAAGGGAGGGGGGCGGGCATGGAGTTGCAGTTTCGCTTAAAAGGCGGGCAAATGGTACCGATAGCAATTTGTCAGAAAATGACACGAAGTACGGATCGTAGTTTTATCGGTCGTATAGGTTGCAGTAAACAGTCGCTTACTCACTAAATTAACAAGCATGGTGTCACGTGCACACAGGCGAACGAAAAACACATCTCAGTTGTTGCCCACGAGAGCTCGCTGTCACAGCGCTTACGCGACGAAGAACGCCAGCCGTGGCACATCAACTCATTGGGGCGAGTTATCTTTTCGCCGACTTTCATTTCTCCTTTCCTTCTTATGGGTGCATTCCAATTAAACATAGCAGTCAACTTCCCAGATGCTTTCTGAGCTTTCATAGTCAACCAGTGTGCCTGTAATCCAGTTTTTTGGAGGCTGGCCCTAGGGCGCGAGTCGAGGATTACGTTACTTCGCTTGGTTCGGCTACTTAGAAAAAGAAGTGGAGCTCCTCGTATTCTAAAATTATTCTCGCTCATTGAGCCATTGCAGGGGCTTCTGACTAAAAGAAGAAAAAAGGTCATTGTATAAGCAGTTTCACAGAGAAAGAGAGAGAGAGAGAGAGAGCAAGGACAGCAAAGGCAGGGAGGTCAACCAGACGAGCACCCGGTTTCCTACCCTTCACGGGGCATGGGGAAAGGGAAATAGAAAGAGGAAGAATGGAGAGAGTAAGCACTGAGTGCTTGTGGGAGGACGCACAGGGACACTATAAACGGACTCCAAAGCCGGTGCACTTCAAGTAGTGTACTAGTGCACAAATCGCTTTTCGTGCCAGTGACGGTCGTGGCCACGGTCTGTGTATCTCTCGACTCGGAGAACTCTTGAGTCCAGTCGATATGAAGTTCTCCGTACTCCGAGACGACATAGATGAGTAACAAACAACCTGACAACCGTAATAGAAATTTATTCTGTGCTCCCCTAACTTTATGGTATTCTCACAAACTGGAAGTTCTGCGCAACTGAGGGGCCTGCGAATTTTTCAATCATGAATACGGTTCCTCAGGATGAGAAAAAAAAAAGAACCATGAAGTTTATAACAGGTCATTGGGTGCGATATGAATTTTTATTTCGCGAAACGAGTTTTGTCTTGAAACTGTAGGGTTCTTTAGCGTAGTAAAGTGCCCTTAGCTATGTTATGCGCGCTAGTCAACCACTATGATAGCAAATGCACTGGTGCTAGATTTAAGAGATGGAACCTGAAAACAGTCGGCTCCAAATGGTTCTGTTCTGACAAAGATCGGTTGGACGTACGAAGTGTTACACACTAAAGTGATTACTTCAGATAACGCAAATATTCGATTAAATTAATTTGTCTTTAATCGTATTGAATTAACGAAGGGGCGCAAGTTGATCTAAAACGGGGATGTCCAACGGCTGCCGCATTAATAGGATACATAGCCAATTCGGTGGAAACGGAAGCAAGTTAGCTTGTTTATTTACAAGTTTCTGCATTTGAGACTTACAGTACACATAATTCTGCATTAATTCTTTACTGCAATGTACTTATCACACAAAGAATTAAATAAATTAATGAGAGATATGTGCGTGAACCTTCAAGGGTATATTATTCACAGGCGCACGTCAAAGAAATACTACAAATTAATATATACATACAGCAATCTCGAAGTCTGCGAACAAAGTTTGTCCAAAGTTCTCTTCTCAGCCGGATTTCCGCATTGAGGAGGGAAACGATAGCGGTCTGCAGCCAGGTCAGGGGACCGAGCAGGCGATAGGTGAACCGGGGTTAGCAAACTCTGGGCTCACGACTACTTGCCTGGAGGAGTTGACTCGCACTGAATGGTCAGTAATACGGTGAACAGTAGGGGGTGAAGCGGTGCTGTGTAAGCAGCCTCAAGCGCGCGACAAACGATGCGGGTCACGTTCTCGTAGGAGGGGGATGCGATGGCAACATCGGCTCAGAATGGCGTTGCAGCAGTGTTCGGTACACGGGAAAACTGCGAACTGACACGGCGGCTCTTTGCCTGCTCGGAGCAGTGGCATCCCTTGACAGCATTGGTGGTAGAGATATTCTTGTGTATGAGTAAATTCATGGTATCGTCCGCGATGCTTTTTAGTACGCGACCAATTTTCTCAGCATCGGCCATTTTCTCATTTACTTTCAGACGAAAGGCGACCACGTCCTGTGTGTACGTGAAATATGACTCAGTATACCCGAATGGATGCGGGTAATGAACTTCTTTTTTTGCGTAGAGTTGGCTACTAGACGGGATCACGAAAAGGTAAGGGAGCTTCTGCTTTAAATATACCAGCTCTCCTTCATGTGTCTGAAATGGTGCATGCGGTGTTGTGCCCGGGTAGAAGATTGCACTCGCGAGTACTGTGGTGGGTGGTAGATACCACAGGTTAAGCTGGCGAACACACTTATACATGCTTAGCCAAGCCTCGACATCAAGAACATCTTGACCGGTCAGTGTGCCAGGACCGCGGTGGTGGCAAAGTGGTGTGCATTGTAGTTGGAGCTGCCGGCGCAGAGGAGACGAGGTGCCGTAAACGGGAGCCTTGGCCGTGTACTGTGGGTGGTACAACCACTGCGAAGATCCATGGCGAGTATGGCGACATTAGAATGTTGCAGTAATGAAGCTAATTTTACTAAAGACTGTTTACAAGCTATATTGAAAATAGCAAACAGCGCCAACCAATGTAGTGCACATATCGAGAAATAATCAAAGCCCCTTTCTTAACATGCTTGAACGCGAAGGTTTCCCACAATGCAAACTGATACAAAGTCAAAGTGCGAAGCCAACGACCACGCAACGAAACCAAGAAAGGCTGAGCGAGCCGGTGCTATGCATATGTGATTTTATTGCCTGTTTAGAGCTAATTTTTGGAAGTAGAAGTGGAATGAAGACACATTTCGTTAAGATTCATAGCCTTTATTTAAATCATGTAGCCGCTGATTAGATGCACACACTCAAACTTTCCCGGAAGACTCTACACTTGCACAGTATTGCCTTGTGATCGCTGTGGTAGATAGGCAGCGGCTCTGCCAGCGTAACGTGACACGGCCTGTTTGCAAACATGAGATCAATGCAGGAGCGGTGTTTTGTCGTGGGTCTGTGTAGCGTCTTCAGTTTCAACTAATAGCAATCTAGCATGAAACTCTTGATCCATTTGCCATGCTCTTTCGCCGCATCGATGTTAGTTACCGCACACGAGCATCGGCGAACTATGTGTCTTTAAGTCTTCATCATTTCTGCCAGGAACGTTTTCGCATCACAACGAGGCGTGTTTGTTCTGATGTACACCTGTGAGAAGAAGTATAAGGACCACAGGGAAACGGGAAAAACTAAATTTCTTCGTATTACTATGCATAAACTAAAGTTGGCGAGTACACTGGGAAGATCGCAATGCCAAGTTTGGGCTGCAGTCCTCAAGTTCAAGTTGCATTCACAGGCAGAGAAAATAATCAGCTTTATCGCGCAATCCGTGGTCCGTATACTTTTGCTAATGGGTGTACACGCTGACGTTCACCAGATCAGTAGGCATCTCGACTGCACAAGCGTCTTCCACATGGCTTCTAGATGCCATTGCCGATGCACGGGATCAGCCTTACGAGCATGATGGCACTCACGCTTACGTTCACGTATGGCAGCCTCTTCCGCCGAGTGCTGCACCCCGGCCTAGTCATGGTGACGGCCGGGAATGCATTACATGACACACGTAATGCAATGCAGATATACGCAGTTCGTCTGGGTAGCGTGGCGTCCACTAATCTTTCTTTAAGAAAGGGGCTTCATTTTTTTTTTCAGATTCTAAGACGAGCCCGTGTTCACGCGCACTTGCTGTCTCCAATAAGCAGGGAAGCTCAGTTAATCGCGACAGGGGTGGTGTCATGCCTAGCAGACGCAACTTGCGCTTCCAGTGAACTTTGTGCGCATGCACTACTTTTGATGAGCTTGTTGCTTCGCGCCGTTATCTGGCAGTGACCGGCCGGCCAGTCGACGCTGGCGAGGTAATGCAAATATAACTGTAGTGTTCTGCGCAGATGTGTAAGTTGGCTTTCCTGCAGTGCATTTTTGGGGCTCATGGGCGGATCAGTGAGACATAGAAAGCTTCGCTTTAAAAGGCGAGTTCATCATTTTCGGCAGGCCGACCATGCTCATCTTATAGCATGGTCGGCTATAGACGTATAGCAATATCATGAATACTTGTATTGACTTTTTATTATATACTGTGCCAGCCGATATAGTCTCGCTTCCAGAATCTTTACCGCAGTGACGTAATGTGTCAACAGAAGTAGCGAGCACTTATCTTTTTGTGGCTCTTCAGTGCTCATAACTCCATGATGGCTTATAGCGCTACAACCTAAGAGTAGTAAGCATTTCGTCAAGCTCTCGGAAGCCGCAGCCACGATCCTAGTGCACTATATGTTCAAAGACTTTATGGCGGGCCCAAAATAACTACTGCCTATAGAAATGCTAACTTATTCATATTCCTCTACGTACACTTCACCCGCTTCCCTTAGTCTTTTTATCGACAGTGCATAATATGATTACGACGGACGCTCATCAAGATCGTATTATGGCCATAACAAAACAAAGCTTAAGAGATGACACTCGGTTTGCAGCTCGTTATGATCCTGCACTCAAGTTTACATGCCATACTATTTGTTGAATAGTTATTCCTTGGCCTGCAAGCACTACAGCCTCCACTTGTGCATGCATTTGTGGTTAATGGTCTAGCGAAGTCGGCCACCACATTTTTCGTCATCGGGCCTCGTTCGACCACTTTCAAATCGCCTGCTCCATTTGACAGCAGTGTCATAAGTTGAAGCACACCGTTACCGCACTGCGGTACCGCACACCGTTACCAGCTCGCCATGAATTTCCTTCAGGTTGAGAACCTACAAATGCAGAAAGCGAATCGCTTCTCCTGCTTCCATCAACTTTTCCGATAGGCGCCGTCATTTTAATTCGTTTGCATTCTGAGGGTACTTCACACACTAACCTGGGGCTATCTATGAATGTATGTATCTTCGTATCTATGTATCTATGTATATTAGAATGGTATCCATTGAAATTGTAAGTTAATTCCGTTGCTGTTCAGAACTTTGATCAGTGCCAGAGATTTCTTTGTAATCTTGCCTCGAGGTAGGCCAGGGTGCAATCGTTGTAACGCTGATTTTGAGTTCATCAGCACCACGACGTCCTGTGCGGAATAAGTGCGTAGTTTTCGCAAGGCCGCGGTAATGGCGGCACTTTCTGCAGTTGTTGACGAAACTACGCGATCAAGGTGGCCAGACCATGACACATCAAGGGAGGGTATGAACAATGCCTCTGCCTAGCTGTCTGTCTGTGCACACACCGACCCGTCTGTGTACACTTAATTGTAGGTGGCTTTGGAACGCTGTGCTATGAAATGGTGCGTTTTGCCGGTAGGTGACGTACACAGAGGCTGCACGTAACGTCCATAAGTGCATGCCCCTATTCAATGAGCCTCTTCGAGGCCCACCTGGGTAATTATAGGTATGTGCCATTGGGAATGTGCATCCATACAACGCCGAAGAAGATCTCCTACATTTCTCCGGTCTTGAGAGGAATCAAACACGTCAGAAAGGTTCCTTAAGGACAACAACCGGAGCCATTAGCAGGCTGCGCCGTGATTGCACTAGGTATATGCCACTCCTCAACGAAACTCCCGCCAACTTGGATCACTGAGTGTGTGCCGCTGGGAGTGCAGCAAGAGAGGGAACAAGCCTCAGCGTTCGCCCGCCACGGAGTGCCATGCTACTCATCTCGGAGGCCTCTCATGAACTTCTCGGTAGCACCACTAGATGGCGCAGAAAGAAGCGTGACAGAGGAGCACGGTTTTAGCATGACGCGTTACTCAGTTTTCGCATGTACCAGTGCGCCATGCATTTCGGAGGCCAAGCAGTGGCTTCGCGGGGTCGGTGCTAGGGGGCGCGGAGAGTTCTTAGGGGAACAGGAAAAAGGAGTCCCGCTGCAGTACACGCCTCATACACATAACTCGTTTCGATGGTGGCAGTATATTGTGTCGCTTTATTGATTCAGTGCTAGCACCTTACCGTCGACGCTCATGGTGAGACAGTATGTGCCGCAATTTTTTTTTTTCGGTTCCAACGGTGTTCGGCGGTGCTATACGCCACAGAATTTTTCATTTGTTGAATTTATAGAGAAGTCGCGCTCATTTTGATGCATATTGCGTACGGCTTTTTTGAACTTATGGTCTGGCTGGTAATAAGAACTTTATGAACGCCCCGTAAATAACCATGCTGTCACTCGATAATATTTAAAGACATTTAGGTTTTGTTGAAATGCACTAATACCTATAAAACTATAGGGGAGGGGGGGTTGCGTTATTATTCGAGAGGTTGATAATCGCAGGCGTCACGCATAGCTTATGAGTAATGCTACAATCATCAAAAAGTCGTCTTCTTGTTTCCCTTTATTTTCCTTTTTCCTTATTACCGCTTTCTTTAAATTAAACACGCAGTTATTTTCACTTATGATTTATCAGTCTTTATAGGTGCGCTTCTTTAATACGGTTATTAGTAAGAACAATAGAGCCTCTTGGTTGTCCCGATTTCCTTCGCTCAATAAATTACTATAGTATTATCTGGTGAACAGCTATCGCAGAATAACTTTCTTGCTTATCAGCTCAACATAGAGAACCTCGGTTATTTGGAAATCATGGCTTGAGAAAAGCATGGCAAGCCAGGTTATATTGCGTGCTGTCGAAATCGCAGCCCGAATGTAAGCGCCAGAGGCCTGACTGCTGTATGGTCTTTTACGTCCTCGATAAGAAGAGCAGAACTCAAACAATACATGCTTTCGGGACGGACGAGTTTGACAAACAACGTGGCTTCGCAAACTTCGACTTTCGTTTAACAGATTTATTCCCCATTACTGCAATCACAAGGCGATCACTATGTCTAACTAATTATACCCAAATTTACAATATGCGTCAAAAATAGTGGTCATTAAGGCCACGAACAATCCTGCGCCAAAAGTAAGAACATTCTAGTGACATTTAATTTTTATAGCCGCACCTAGTTGTGGCGGAGCGCGCTCATTGTCCTTTTTGCGACTCTGGAGGCTCCCGTTCTCAAGGAAAGAAAAAAAAGAATACGTGGTCTCCAGTAAACCAGAAGGAAAAGGATTTCGTCTAACTGAATTGTTAGCAAATCGTCTTTAGACTTTTGCCCTTTTACTGTGACACCAGCTAAGGTCTCTAAACTGGACCCGCGTTGTTCGTCCTTCTTTTGGCTCATGCCTTTACGCTTGCCGGCGACCGTGCCTCATCGACATTATTTTGTCTTCTGCCGGCCGCCCCCTGACCATGGCCTTTACAGGACTTATATGGCGAACAAACTTTGTTCCTATATTATCCCTATGGAAATTAGAACAAGTTGTCACCAAATCAATGTGCACTTGGGGTCAGTGCGCACAACCTCGGCGCTATCACTCAACTTCGCTTCGCATTTAGAGCAACATGCTATGTTCATACATACACCAAGTGCCGCAGTGGCAATCAGTTTGGAGCCGTTCTCGTCGTTAATCGACATGTTGTGAAATAATCTTTGACTTCTATACTGTTCGTAGACTGCGGTGTTCACAATTTTTGCGTTAAGCAGAGGTACTATGTCATGAATTTTTTCGTTTTCCTTGTTTCTCCGCCACTATTCATTCAGGTGACCATATTTGAACACTTCGATTTGAGCTTCGGGCTCTATTATTTGACAGACTAGAGTTATTTACAGTAGGTTCTCATACATATGTAGTAATGCCTAATACATTCCTGTATTTTGAAGCCAAAGTGGTCATTCTCATTGATACGTCGCATTGGGTTTCTAGTGGGCACCCCCCCTTGTCTCCTGCTCTAATCGCTCATCATACAAGCAAGGTAGTTTTGCTAAGACAGAATATTTCTAATGGTTTAGCGTTGTCATTGGCATTATTTAGAGTTTTTTAAACTCGGACTACCACTGCATTTAGGCTGGGTTCAAATCTCATTTTGCAGTCTCGCAAACTATTATTATTATTATTATTATTATTAGTATTAGACATTCTCGTTGCAAAAGACTGCTAGGTGACCTAGGTCCTCAAATAGTTTTTTTTTTCTTTTAGCCACCAGGCTTTCAGGCACTAACTACATCCAAACACCTAACTAGAGGCGGCTGCGCGTGCAACGTTCGATTACAAAAATCAATATGTCGCGTACTGATGTCACGCCAACTCCTTGCCACCGGAAGGTAACTTCAGGATACATGTAAGAGTGGCTTTGACAAAGTTTCAGCTTCAACAAAGAGCATTTTGAACTATAGTTTGCTGCAATTTGAAAGAGCTCGCCAACATGCTTCACGTACGAGACGAGATTAATACGACTTTGTCTGCACTTCGTCATGTACTTCTCATTATTCTGCGACATTACACCAGTTCACCCGGAAATTCATCGCATGCATTAGTGATCAGGTTTGCACTCATACTTCAGTTGTAATTTTCTCTAAGCGTAGTCTTTTCGGCTTAACCCGGCCACTGGTCATTCTGGAAAATTGGGCTTCCGTGAAATAATAGATCCACTGGCATGCAAGAATAGGTTGCAATTTGCCATCGGCTGAGCAATCACGTAGTTAGTAATATTGCTTCGATAGCGCATGAGCAATGACCAATTACAAATATTGAAGCGTGGAGAACTTCGCTCAGCTTTTGGGCACGGATCCAAGATATTCCAATTTGAATTACTTACATTTTCTTTTATTGAAAGGAAAATACAAGAAAGAGGCGTCGCCACCTTGTAATGGTAACGACTACTCCTTTTCTCATAGCAAAAACAACAATATAAAGAAAAATATGTACAAAAATGAAAAAAAGAAAAAAGAATCACCATACGGTGAGAAAGCCACAGCACAGTCCAATACGCCTATGAACAAAACAATGTAAAAGTCATAGGCAAAATGCACCACAATGAGTTCGCAAACAAAGTCACAAACACACGCAAATGGCCATGATGTAGACTTCGATGAGCATATAAACAGATGGGGAATTACAGTGTTAAAATAACTCACGCACAACCAAAAAATGTATAACACGTAATATAGAAGCACTAATAATTACAAATAATAGAAGAACGTTTTAGTGACATCGTGTGATTATTTAATGCAATACCTAGTATTTGTTAAGGATGCCTCTGTCCATAAAAATGTTAAAGTGCGTTCCATGCTTTTCGTTGTGCTATTTTCGATCGCCATGGGCCCAGCAATATTGTGAGTGAGAAAGGCCGGTGAGGATCGATGGAGTGTAGCTCTTGTTCTAGCTGCTGTCATTTTACCTCGTATATGGGGCATTCGAGGAGTAGATGGCGAACATCCTCATCGTTGTGGTCCCAAGAGCAAGCCGGGGAATAAGCCCGTTTTATGCGATGCACATCTTTGTTATATAGCCGCCAGGCAATTACGCATATCCTACAGGTCAACAGTTTTCCGTATTCTGATGGTACAGATTAATTATGCCAGCTACCACTTCAGCCACCATGTACTGTTTTAGCGCGGCAAAGTGTAACGTGATTTTAGCAAAGCAAGTGCAGGAGTGGCTTCAAGAGTAAAGGTCACGAAATAACTATAGCGAGCAGTGCAAATGAATACCGTGTAACGTGGAGCTACAACCATGTTGTGCTTAATGACCGAGTGAGTGCACGTTATTCAAAATAGCACTTCACCTTCTCTTTGTTTAAAAAAGAAAACGAGCATTTCGAAGAGAGATTGAAAAGCAACAGATGTTGGAAATTATGGCATAAAATTGTTATTACTTATCTTACAGAGCATGACTATCTCGTTAAACACACGCTCCATCTGCTATTTCATTTTATTTTGAAATGAAGTTACAGGGGGTTGACTACAAAGACATTACATGGTATTGCATTTAATACTGCAGTTTTCGACGTATATGTCTGTTTGTTTTTGTAAGAAATTACCTTAGTTTTTCATGGAAACAGTGCAGCACAGCTAATGGCCAGGAAAGAAGTCAAAATTAAATTTTAATATTTTATTAGCTGGCAGTACTCATTGCAAAACATGAAAAAAACAACGTTTTACTTGCAACGTTGTCTTTCGATAGAAGCAAAATAGTTTCGCAATCTCTCATCAAAAATTACCATGAACCTTCAATGGTCTGCCTGCTCCCTATGTACAATGATTCAGGCCATAGATTTGAAATATTTGCCTTTGTCTTGTTGATCCAACTGCCAACACGTCACCGTCGAAAGTGCACTTACTGAAGCGTTTCAGTGAAATAGTCTCACTTGATCGTATCACTAAGCGGCGCGCTGTTATTCCATGATACCTCCATATCTGCCATACTGTTTTGAAAAAAATGTGGATAGCGCTTCGCCTTCCATTTAAATGTATTTTACTTCTATTCATGCAGCTATGGTCTCCTAGTAATCTACGGTTGCTTGAATAGCCTGCGAAACAAAGTAGTGGCGACAGCTTCATCCTGTTGACATATGCATTCATAAAGCTGCAGAAGGAGATTCACACCACCTGACATAAACTAACTGAACACATTTCATCACACACGAAGAGTATATCTGATGATAGTCGTCAATCACTACCTATATATTGACGGCATGCTATGCATACGGCATACGCCCCTGGCCTTTCGCTCCACCTGAACCGCTACATACATTCATGTTCGATCTTACTAGCTATGACGTAACATGTGAGCATTCGTAAATGTATGCATGCAATGCCGGCGAAAGGCGCATTTTACAGCGTCAGCTGCTATGGGTCCAATCCAACAGCCGTTTCGGCTGGCGATGTTGTCCGCCGCCATCGCTGGTGCCCGTCGCACCTATCGCCAAGAATATGAAAAAAAAAATTGGAGGACGCTTAAGCTTCGCCTTCAAGAGTGGAACGCCACAGCGTTCCCTTTGACCCACCAAGGGGTGTAAGGCAATGGGCTATGGCGCAGCGACTACGCGCCCCGCATCGGACGCGGTGAGCGTCGAGCAACGCAGCGTTCGGCGCGGCAGCGAAATGTGCGCCTGAGCAAGCGACGCATGCCTGAGCCTTAGAAACAGCTCGTTTCTAAGGCAACACAGCATTCACTAGAGGCGCTTTTGTACCGCTTTGAAGCATCGTACTCGTGGCTCAGTGGCAGCATCTCCGCCTCGCACTCCGGAGACCCTGGTTCGATTCCCACCCAGCCCATCTTGCAAGTTGTTTTTTATTCATGAAGTGCCTGCTTGGATTTATCGCTCACGGCGAACGCCGCCGACACCGACAACGACGCCGCCGACACCGGCTTTTCTGCGACACGAGCTCCTTAACGCTTTCGCGTAAAAACGATATCTAATTCCTGCCGGGATGGAGCCCGGGTCTTCTGCGCGGGAGTCAGCTACTCTATGGCACTGCGCCATGGCAACGCTTGCTAGTTGCTGCAGAAAGGGCCCTTTATACAGGCATCCTAACGCGCGAGGAGTTACGCGATGCGAGATCAGCGCCACGTAGCATTGATAAGCGCACAATTTACGCTGAAGTTGCGTATTATTGCTCCAAGTGACAAGCCATGTAATAGTTGCATCGTATCGTGCTTTGGCACACAATATGAGATGCGCATCGCGTTGCGTCGATACGTGCAAATTTTGCTGCTTTGTATTCCACTAGGTGTCACATGTACCGGTTGCATTGTATCGTGCCAATTATCAAAAGGGATGTGGCATGTGCGCCATGTAATCTCAATACCTGTATTTACTCTTCGGTGCACGTTATAGGGCGCCTCCTCGCAAGGCCCGAACTGCTGCTGGAGAAGGGAATCGTAGAGGTACGCACGCGGTTGCAAGGAGGAAACGTCGGGCTCAGCAGACCGCTGTGCAGAGAGCAGCGTAAGCCTCTGTTCGCCGTTGACACGAGGCGGCGTGAGGTGGCGTGAGGTGTGCAGGGCTTCACTAGCACGCGGCGTCAGCTGCTTAGGTCCAGCGTGTGTGAAAGGAATCACTGCTCCTGCAAGGGACGATAGCGAGTGGCTACAAGTGAAGTTCGATGTGACGCTCCCTTGGGCGTTTTCGCCGCTGACACTGGTAGCACAATTTCCCCACGACAAGGGGCCGCTCTCGTCGTTGGTGGAACAAAAGCGGGAGAAGAAAAGAGTAGTGCCACGCAAGACGGGCTGTGCGGCGACGATGGCTATAATGTGGCTCCAGGGTAGCGCTTCTCGTCCGCATAGAAACAAAGCGTCGCAGGAGTAGAGGTCTGTCTGCGGCGGCGGCTGCATATTGCGATCATGCTTCATCCACGCGATGCCTATCGCGATCTCCCGAGTAGCGAGGTAGTTGCGCCACCCTTCGCTCCGTTGGGAATGTGCCACACGTGACAGATTGAGCGCATCAGCTACGCTACTCAGAACGTACTCTTCCAATTATAAACCGCTTATCTATATATTCATAACACAAAATATTGACACGCAAAATGAAAACACGTATAGAGCAGCAGTAAAATTCGCATTAGGGAGTGTCGTAATAGTCAGTGAATTTCTTGTGCAAATGACATATGGTTGCGGGCGTCTTACGCGGCACATAATTATTCTCGATGAAGAGCTCTCCACCGGCGCTGTACTTATAAACGTTGGGCGTGCTTCACATATAGCTTCAATCTTGGCTATCTCTAAGGTCAGTATCGGTGCTGGCGCTATAACTAACGTCATAACTAACACTATAACTAACTATACTAACAGCCACGCCTGTGTTTGCGGCTGCTTTAAACTGACAGTAAGGTTAAACATTCGGTTTATGTTGTTTCGTTATATACATACACATGTATTTAAAGCGCCATCCATGTTTCTTTAGTACCGCATATATAGCGCCGTAGAGCTCTCTTCCAGCCATGTTCAAATACAATGTTGCGCATTTAAGCTAGAAATAAGATTGACGTTTATAGCTTGAGCATGAACCTCTTTATAGCACAAGACGCTCATGCTATTATGCCTGAATTCTGGTCTTCATTTGTACTGATTGATCAGAATTTAGAAATTTCAAGTTTCGAACCCATTATGCTTTTTTGAACTGTAATATGCGTGACCGACTGCTAGCAGTAAGCATAGACGAAGGCGTTGAAGAACGTCGCACCGGAAAGCCGTGAGACTGCTTGCACGAGCTGTTCCCAGTGTTGTCTTCTTGAGAACAGTTATCTTAAAATGCATGCATTGTTTTGAATTATAATTTTTGATAGCATTTATCCTATCTCATGATTATTGTGGCATGTTATTGCTTTTCTTTTCCCACCTTCCTTCCACCAACTGTCTTGCATTATACGGGTAGCAATTCCCGTTTCATTATAAGAGTGACAAGAAGTAGAGTGTGGGTATGAAGTATAGATATTGCCAAAAGGTAAACTGAAAGAAAATAGAACCCGAAGAAACATAGGTCAGTAGACGTTTTAAAGAAAGGAGAAAGAACAAACGGAGGAAAGGTAGAAATAATTTCTTGTTTGGGGAACACCGTCATCCATACGGGCTGTTGACAGGCGGAACCACCAGTCACTATGGTCGGTATATCACGCGGAATAGGAACCGGTCGGCGCTACCGCCTTTCCACAGCTGTTGCCACAACTTCGTTTCGCGGAGGAATTGTATCTCTTCGTTGCCGGCCCTTTACAAGGTTTTCTTCTGGCTTTCTTTGCAAGATGTGGTATCAGGCGTCGGGAGGTCGTCTCACGGGGCCGGCTCTAAATGGTTAGCTTCTATTTAATAGATATTTTTTATTGAACTTCGTATGCTCTCTGATAACCTGTTTGCCATCCTGCATTCTTCAGGCGTCGTGAGGTCATCTCACGGGGCCACCTTTAAATGGTGAGCTTCTTTTTAATATTTATTTATTTTTATTTTTTTGCAGCTGATGATGTCATCTCAACGGGCCAAGCAATGATGACAGAAAAAAACAACAAGAGAAACATAAAGTAAAGCACAGATAAAGATAAAGAAAAAGAGAAGGAGAAAAGAAAACACTAAGCTTTTTTGAATGTTTCCCTTAACTTTTCGTGTCATAAGTTGCAATTTTCTTACAGGAAAACACTGTTATATATTTCAATTATATATTTTTTCATATGTCTCCACCTTCGGCATTATTCTCTCAAGCAATTACTTCCACCTGCTCTGATATCTTAGTGGCCATGGCGTTGTTCTACCGAGCACAAGGTCGCGCATTCGATCCTCGCCGTAGCGGCCGCATTTTGACTGAACCGAAACGTAACAAACGGTGCTGCGTGCTTGGAATTAGGTGTACTCGTTATTAGGTGCAGTAATAAGATGTACTTACATTTAAGTGCACGTTAAAGAACATCAGGTGATTAAAAGAAGTGCGCAGCCCTACGCTACACCATTCGTCTTGGCAGCGCATTGCTTAGAGAGGGTAAGCATGAATCCTCTATTATTCATATGCTTGCGGGTCTACTCCGACATTATGGACAACGTTCGAGCTGATTACGCTGCTGAATGAATTAAAATAACTTCTGGGGTATACCGGCCAAAACCACAACTTGAGTATGAGGCACTCTGTAGCGGGGTGCTGCCGAGTAAATTGGACGGCCTCATATTTCCTAACTTGCACTCAAATCTAAGAACTCGAGCATTTTCTTTTTTTGCATTTCGTCCCCATCTAAATGTGGCCGCCACGGCCGGGATCAAGCACATGAGCTCGAGCTCAGCAGCACAACGCCATAACCATTAGGTCACGGCGGCGGGTTCCGTGCTTCTGGAGCGGCGCATGGTGACTCATTCCAATCTGTCTCCATGCGATTCTCTAAAACGAACGGACACGCTCTCGCGAGTGCCATCACGGAGCACTCATGCGAAGCGACAGTATGGATCCATTCGTAATATCGACCCCGAATGCGGCTCTCACACGCCGAGTGGTTTTAAAGGACGTGACAGTACGATTTCTTTGCGTCGCATTCGATCGCTTAAGTGCCGCCTACACGAACTACATCTTGTACAAACAGCAAGCAAACGCGTTCGGTACAGTGGAACGAGAGCGATGTTTGCGACAACCTAACTCGTGTTTTTTTTTGTCTGCACTGGCTATGCGACTTCAAGTACTACTCTGAAAATATGCTCTAAATTTACGGGGCCTTTCCTTAAAGTGGCGTAATGTACAGCCGTGAACAAACGCGTCCAGATCGAGAGTTCTTCAAGAAAACGGATTTTCGCGATTCCCCTTGGTATGCTACCTATAACCGAAGACTGCAGTTCACATTCACCGTTGCAAACCTCACAGCGTATCCGCCAGTTTTAAGCTGTCAGTCTCAGCTGCCGAAAAATCGGTTTTTACGCAAAACCCTTGGTCCTCGTACTTTTACTAGCGTGTGTGTAATAACCTCGGAACAGCGCTGGTATAGTGCTTTGCGCGCACTAACAGCGATCTTACTTTTTCTCATGAACATATACGCTTGGATGAAACTTATATTTACTGCTATTGCGGCATGCTTGTGCAAGTTTTGTATGCGTGCACTGTGTATGAATGTGTGATTTGATATGTCACCCCTGTTCAATGGAGTTTATGCCTGAAGAGTTGGACGCTTCTTGAAACCATTGTTTACCGTGTGCAAATTTGGGTCCAATACAGGTACATTCCCGTGTGCAATATTGTGCTGAGATAAAGAGGAAATCGGTGCAACGAGAGCCACAAATGTCCTCATCAGGGAAAAGTTTGCTATCCATTAAATGTACTCGGGAACGTTATCCTGGTCTGATTCGCACGTTTTATTGTTTAGCGCCTCGTTGCTTCATTTTGTAAACGCGTGAAAACTCTACTTCGCTATTAAGCTCCAAATATTCTGCACTGGAAGCGCTCTTGCGAAATTCAATACAGGATTAGCACGATTTAAGGAAAGTACGTGGACTGTTAACGTAAGAAGGACAGCGCAATTCAACGCCTCTTCGTTGCTCGAAAAACGCTAAGAATTCATTGTCACGCACTTTCGTACTCGCATTAATGCGCTCTGTGCATCAACGCATGGTTACGTAACGTCATGCACTTACAGCTTTGCGTAAGCTAGAAGTTTCACCTATGGAAAATGCTCTGGCTGGATACGCGACATCTTTTTATTTTTGTTAAGTAGCCTTGTAGTTTTCTGCTGTGTCTTTTTGTCGCCTTCTTGCACTTTGAAGAGCGCTTATTGGGCAATTTACATTCCATTCGGTCGAACATGCAAGCAGGTTATGATCGTGTTTGTAACTTACTTTTCGTTACTTGTTTACCTTGGTATCATTCTTGCATAAGTGCGCAGTGCATGCATTAGCGCAACATTAATGCCAGCATTAACGATTGCACTAGTGCAACTTCGTCAGTTTCGCAATATTCAATTGAAATATTGAATTGGCAATACTGAATATGAAAGTTGGATTGAATGAAAAAAGAGCGTATGCAGCTAGAATTCACGTGAATCGAAGTCAGTTACATGTCAAAACGTCTGCATGTTTATTTGTTTATTTATTGCTTCTCAAAGTGAAGACATTAGAGAAAGGAGTGGGCGAAACATACAAGAGATGAGAACAGGATAACGCAATTATACAATGATTCCCGTGATGGCAGTTTTGAAAGCATTTGTACCTGTAACTGAAGCAATAGCGGCGGAAATGTGTTTCCAGTCGAAGGTTGTGGCGGGAACAAATGGGTTAACGTAGAAGTTGTTGGGGCAATGAACTACACCAACTTCGTAATGGATGTCCATGTGTTGGGAAATATGTACGGGTTGTAAGAAAAGTGAGAGTCGTAGGACAGGGTTAAAATAATAAATTTTATGGAAAATCCAGAGACGGGAAATGTTACGGCGGAGTGACACGTCAAGCAAACTGAAAGACAATTTCATTACGGCGACAGTAGCTATTCGTGAATAGTTATACATAATAAAGCGTACAGAGCGATTTTGGATTGTTTTGATAGAAAGAACAAGCAAATAAACATGGAAATCCGAAATAGACGACCCATATTACTTACGACTTATGTTTATAAAGAAGGAGTTTTAAGCTGCTTGCGACAAGCGTGAACTTACGCCTTCAGTAACCAAGTAATTGATGTGCGCTATTGATGATGTGGTCTGTGTGTATTTGCCATGTGTGTATTTGCTATGATGTGGCTCCCGGTATTGTGGATGCCTAGGTATTTGTACGAGTAAACTTAAGACGTTGGAGGGTTCTCGAAATATTAATTTCAAGGAAGAAAATTTACTAACATGCCGGAAAATTCTCATTACCTTACATTTGGTTCCGTTCAGTTTCATCAGCCAAGAATCGCACCATGCAGAAACCCTGTTTAGGTCTTCCTGAAGGATGACACTATCAATGGTTGTTAATATTTCGCGGTAAGTTACACAATCACCAGCGAACAATGTTATAGAGGAGGAAACGTTACTGGGTAGGTCGTGTATGTATATGAGGAAAATAAAATCGCTCAGAACTGATCCTTGAGGGACGCCGGATGTTACACGAAAGCTGTTAGAGTTACAGCCGTTAACTGACACGAACTGCGTGCGAGAGAACAAGAAGCATTCAATCCATTGTAAGATAATATCTAAATCGAGTACGTCGACTTTTAAGGATTATAACTTATGACAAACAGATTCGAAGGCTTTCGGAAAATTGATGAAGAAGCAGTCGAAGAAGGAGCAATGGTCAAGTACAAAAAATAAGCTGTGGGCAAAGGAAAGAAGTTGTGTTTGGCACGAATAAGTTTTCTTGAAGCCATGTTGATACCCATTAAAGAATGTTTAGTCGAGCAAAGTTATTAGGTGACTGTAGATAAGCTGCTTCATTAATTTGCAAGATATGCTTGCCAAAAAAATTGGCCTGTAGTTGCAAAGAGAGTGTACGTTGCCTGCCTTATTTATGCAAGGGAACCACTTTCCCGACCTTCTAATCGCTCGGAAGTGCACAGGTATCTAGTGACTGCGCAAAAGTATTGACAACATTATGAAAGAATAAGTTTATTATTTTGCAAGGATTGATACTATATTAGCCTAGTAAAGAAAGTTTTTTTATTAACATATCGTGTCCAACCAAGTGAATGATAATGGAATCTATGAGAGGAAAATTATACTGAGGAAGTATGGGAAGTGAAGTCGGTTCAATATCAGTAAATGAAGATCAAATATGTCGTTTAACAGAGAACAGCAATTAAATCTTGAAACGGTGCACGTTCTTCACCAATGAGCTCAACTACCTTGTTGCTATCACCCTTCACCACCTTCCGGAATTTGTGTGGACTACTAACAAGAGGGAAGTGTTGTTTTAAAGAATAAATTTTAAAGAATAAAGAATGATTATTTGATATGTAACCATGAACCCTGAATGATGTATGACGGAACCACCCAAGAGATAAGGAGTAGCCGGCGCCTTAAATTGCGCGCCAACATCTCCTTATATCATATCAAAAAAAAAAATAAATCCTTGACTAATGACGGCGCGTGCGCGTATTCATTGGCCATGTCGTGATAAGCTAACAAACAAGAGGCGCTGCCAGGTAACCTAGCCTTTCTGTAGAGACGTTTTTCTTTTCTTCTTTGTTTAATGGAGAAGCCTTCTCAGGAATGACGTGAACCAGGGAGATTTGTTATTGATTTTTGACCTTCGTAACGGTACGTATTCCTCGATTAGTTCCATTGTCTTACATTAAAATAAAATCTAGTTTTCATGAACAGATCTTTCTGAAAATTGCCAAATGAAGTCAGGCAAGATAAGTTCTAGTTGAGCATTAATATCACTATAATTACCGCGGCCGTAATTTCTCATTTGCTTTTCTGCTTTCTTTATTGGCGCTAAAGAATTTTTTATGAGAAGTGCATCATTAAATTATTTCCCAAGCCAGGAAACATTGTTACTTTGCCAACTAACGAAGGGTTCGTGGTAAGTAGCAAATTTAGGGTAGTCGCACCACTCCGCTTAGCCTAAGCTAGGCACATATTGCCCGATATTGAGAACTAATACCAAGAAGACTGTGGAGACAATGCCAAAAGTTTGTTATAAATTAAATATATGCCATAAGTTCAAGACATTGGAACCAAAAGGCACAAACGTTTCAAAGGAACCTTTAGAATCTATTCGCTATGCTAAATTTCAAGTTATCGACAACATCACCTAGTTATTTTTGTTTCTAATCGAGTTGCTTAATTTTTTTCTCTTGCTTTCCTTTTTGGTTCTCTTATTGATAAATGGCAGAACCATTTTCTGCCACTACGCTCCAGCAGAGCAGACCACCCCCTCCCCCTCCACCTTCTGTCGCCCAGCCTCCCCCCCCCCCACGAAAAAAGGAACCTTCATTGACACGTCAACTGGCTGACGCAAGATGTAACCTTACATACCTCCACAGATGTTGAATAGCACATCTCTCTTGTCAATTCTACACCCTCACCGCAAACACACCCTCGATCATTGCTCGCCCATCCGTATTACCCCTCTACCCTTTAGAAGAACCGTACCTATACATACTAGGCCGAGGAAAGCACATGTCGCCTTGCAAAGGACAAATCCACTTATCGAAACATTAGCTCCGTATTTCACCTCGTTCGCGTTTCGCTCGTAATCACAATATGGTTCCTTCACTTTTTTTCTGGACATTATAGCCAGGAGGTCAGCGCAAATAATTTAGGAAATAATTTGTGAATTGATTGTCGTTTGTATGGGTTACGATTTTTAGTCTACATCCGGTGGCGTTACGTGAATCAACAAAGTCATTGTCGCTGTTCTTTCTTTAATTTTTAATTGTGCGGCTCACAACAGTGCCACTGGTTGCCAATCCAGCACTCAGGCCAACACGTTTGGACACCACCGCTCTAAATGAAAGGACCGTCTAGCATTAGGAATGGCAATGGCTTGATGATTAGTTGGCCCACTTTTTTAGTGTCGTAAGCGGTCTACAGCAGCAGAAACTTGCAACTATTACAGCTCGTGTTGTCTTATTCTATCTGAGTGACGCAGCTTCACGTGTACTTCGTTACAACATATTATATTTCATGCCACTCTCCTCTAGTAAACAGCTAAACTTGTTGCTTGGATATCGCATCTTTGTGGGTTTCGTGGGCAATTGCATTGTTTATAGCTTTGCTGAAAACGCATTTGAATGGTGGATCTGACGAGCTTAAGGAAACATACATGTATGGTGTTGTTCGTATTTGCTCTCTTTCTTTTTTACGTCGCGATGACAACTTCTGTTGACATACGCACAAATTCTAGGTGCATACGATAATGAAGGAGTAACTGTATAAGCAATACCAGTCACACAATACCCACGTACTGCAAGTGTTTGTACTTATAATTTATTACTCTCTGAAACTGTATTCGACTATATGAGCTAAGCTTATCGGAATTTAGATATATTTTGTGTGTTTGAGAAACTTACACAGTAAGAGAGTCGCACCTTGAAGGGCTCGTTATAGTTTTTTTCTTTACCGCTTTTTTTTGCTTACCAGGCCTTTGCTCATGGTGAAAGTGGCTTTTATGATATTGTAGAAGGATAGCACTGACAGAGCTCCATGTAACTGTTCTCGTAATTGTTGCTTTTAAAATTTATTTATGTTTTTTTTTCTATTCAAGAAATGCGGGTGGTTTCACATGGACAATTGAAACGGAAAGAAAGCAAATAGGAAAGAAAAAAGCCAGAGATGGTAAGGAAGAAAGGTGTGCGGCAGTAATAAAGAGTGTTCTAGAAAGTATGTAGATTTGCTTTGTCGCTAACATTACACATGAAAGTTCTTCGTGTTAGTCATGCACTCATTATTTCGAGAACCACATCTCCACTGCATACGCACAGTGGTCACATAGGACCGTGGAACTGTATGACTCTTATTCTTGAGTCAGTGCATGAACTGATTGGAATAACTCTAAGTGTAAGTAAAGTGATTACAATGCAAGAAGGCCAACAAATAGCGTCTCGCATCATGCTCTTGGTCAAGCGTCATTTAGCCAAGAGCTACAGTTGTGTCGGGCAATTTAGTTTCTTGAACCTCTATGCACTCTGGCATTAAAGATATCCCGCTCTTTCGCGTCACCGATGTGTGCATCGCTATGTCTTTATCAGAAATAAAATGCACAGATGAAAGCTGTCCCCACGAAGGGCGCGCGGCAGATCGATGCGTGCAGCGGTATACTTAGAGAATTCAGAGGATCCATAGCGTCTGACGACGCGCTTCGTCAACCAGCGAAAGTATACTGATCGATTCGGCGCTTTAGTTTCTTTTCGAAGCTCCTAAAAACAAACCAAATGTCAAAAAAGGAAGGTAACAGAAAGGAGCATGGCGAAAGAAATAACATGAGTGAAAAAACGTTTGAACAAAGCAGCTTCGGACGCTATCACGAAAAATGCAGGAGGAAGAATGGACACTTGGGAGCTGAGAGTGGTTGAAAGGCATTTTTTTCCCTCTCGGATGGCTGCACTTAAAATGAGGCTGTTGCTCTCTCAGTCTAGCTGTCTTGCAGCATAAAGAGACTCACCCCACTGCGAGTTGAAAACTTCACTAGATGCTCTTTTTCTGCTTTTTGATAGCGGACATGCTACGAAAGTGCTATAGTTGAAGCGTAGTGAGCATGAATTACGCATCAATGGCACACTTTCTCGCACGAGAAGAGAAAAGCTAAATAGCCTGTAAACTACACAGTAGAAATAGGAAGAAGTAGAGTGTCAGATTATTTGCTGAGACAAGTTGTAATTTTACTGGTCACTTCCTCCTTGATTTTGCTCCATCTTAAGAAGTGATGAGTCTTTGTTATCAAGAGCTACAAATCATTCTCCTAAGAGTGACTGTGAGAAGTTGTTTAAATAGGAAGAATAAACTCGCCAAGATTCTTGCTTCAGAAATCCCGATGCTTCGATATCTCTGTGCCTTATTTCCTTGTCTTTGAAACTTCGCCATAAACACAGTACTAGTCGAAGTGATCTTTCTTGGCATGCTCGATAAGTGAAATCTTCTAAATAAATCAGATACATACAGTTCAAAAAACCAGGCCTCAGAATTTCAAATTCTATATTTATCATTGTAAATGAAGAAAATATGAAATGAAAGTTTTTGTGGTGTCTGGCAACATATGGTTTTCTTTAGGTTAATGCCTTCAAAAATTGGATATCAGGTCAACTGAGAAGCTTGCCAGTCAGAATATGAGTACCCTGATATGCGTACCTGAATTCGCCAATTATCAAGAACGTGTTTTTTTTTGTATCGCTACGCTATTGTATTCCGTTTTACTGTTGATGTATGTTACTTTGACTATTTCTTGCTGTGTAACGTAAGAGCATTGACAGGTGCCCGGTATAATGTCATCTACATAGATATGTTTTCGTTAGTCTCAGTTTCCCAGACAATTGTTCCCGAAATTAAAAAAAACATGTTATTGAAATTTGCGTGTTCAATATTTTTAGAAACATTGGAAAATAACGTTGAAACTGCGAACAAATTTTTTCCTCCATGAGAAAGCGAGAGCAGTTCTTTAAATGATCGGGTGGCTTCCTTGGAGGCACACCTAGCGGACTTCTCCCGATGAAAACTGTGACAAATGAAATCGTACGCTCAGTAGATACCACGCTCACACTACTCAATCCAGCAGTGCCAATACATGTAGCTCTATAAAATAACATTTGTGGCTAATAGCTAAATGGAGGCTTTGATATGTATCACATATGAACTTAAAATGACGTTAAATATTACGAATAATTCTTTTTCTTGGTTTTGTAAGTGTTGAAGAAATATTATTGGAAACTTAGAGTTATTTACAAATTTTTTGTGATGCTTTGGATTTTCTGCTGCGAATACCATGTGAGGTGCATTTTATGGCATTTTAACGTGTGCCTGTGTTGTATTGATGGGGAGTTGCAATGTTGTTGGAGTTTCTCATACTTTTCTCATCAAATCGGAGACATGTCAATGAACTCTGTGGCAAAATCTCAATTTTTTCTTCTAAATTTTGCAAAGATTATTTTCGCTGCACAACACATTTGGTCTGGTTAGTTGGAAGCAGCAGATTGTAGTGTTCCGTATTTGGTAACACGTCTTGTATTGTATTTTTTGCTTCCGATAAGTGCTTGCTGCAGAGAATGTGTCAAGCGTTGCCTGTTGTAAGCTCTGAACTTTCACTGCATTGTTGATAGCTACTCAAGTTTATTCGTCCAGTTTTCAGTCGCAAAAAACCTGCTTTTAATGTTACAAAGTTTAAAGATGCTTTCCGAGAAGCAGTTTTCTCATTCTGTCTAGACACATTTTTATCTCATAATTATTTAAGGTATATCTTCCCAACGCAGTGGGCACACCGGGAAAAAAATGCTCCAGTCACATAGTGAGAGGTTATAAATATAGTGTCTAGTACGAAAAGAATTGATATGTTTACGCCTTTGCACTGCAGAAGTTTTGGTGAACGACCTAAACAGCTTTTCTAACTGCGTTACCAATGTATCTCCGCTAATTTTGCCATCTCTGTCTCGCACTCTACACTGTTAGCTCCATCGGCTAAGCTGATAAATCTGAAATCATCCCGTGAACACAGCAGGCTCAGACCAACAGTTCTGGTTGCTGAGGCACAGTAAACGCTCTACCTTCACTTTGTTTCACTGCTTCTGGGTTCTTGTTGCCGAACCTATAACCTTTCAGATTTACTAAGCTTCACTCTTTGTTCGCTAAATATTTTGCAGTTGGGGAAGGTGGCTTTCTCTAAGTCATGTCTTGATAAAGGAATACTTTCTATAATACGTCTCTCTCTCTCTAAGCATTCTCCAAACCAGATATGCGGGAAAGAGTGTTATCGTCCTTAAAACCCTTCTTTAAGACATTTCGTTAACATTGCATGTTCAAAAAACTTATCAACATAGAACATAGATAAAAATTGCGATTTGATCCCATAGAGTGCAAGAAAACTAAAAATAATTATGGAGAGTGGAAACGGAAGCCCGATTCGTTGCGTGCTACATAGAATTCTGAAAGAAAAACCGATAAATAATGTAAGTCTTAGAAGGCTACCGCTTCGCGTCGCTGCTTTCCCACTTGCCGGGCTACGCTTCGCCTAGCAGAGAGCTCTCCAACAGGGGCTTGTTTGCACGCAGCGGCGGGATAGTATAGTGTTCAGTTCCGAGTCTGGAGCCAAGATCTGCCGAGTGCAACCGTCACGCGGCACTGATCGCAAGATAACAATGTTTACCTGTTGCAGCTTCATCTTCTGTTACTTTAGGCGCCTATCTTCATAATAATCTACATTGCGAAATACGAAAATACTCGTCCACTTAGATTCAGGTGAACGTTATAGCACCCCAGGTGGTCAAAGTTTCCGGAGTCTCCCACTATGGCGTGCCTCATAATGAGATCGTAGTTTTGGAAGGTAAAACCCGATAAGTTATATAATTAAGAATCCACAGAGATGTCCGCATTCTTGTTCTTACTACGTGTTCGAGTGCAATGTTTGGACTGCATTGGGCCTCTGAGTTCAGCGTAGAGGATATACAAGCTGTCCCGGTGAACACTTTCAAAAATTCTTAACCATGGCCTGTGGCTAATAGCACAATTCTGGTTCATGAGCTAGTCGCCCATGCATTTTTCCGCGAAGTTCGGCAATTATTATCTTGGAACTGGTGTCCTCCTGAGAATTCGGTCCAAGTAGGTCCCCTTGCGAACTCCAAGTCTAGAATTTGTAAATTGCAAATTGGGCCACACTCTAATTAGTTAAAAGCCTAATAAGTGAATTTTGGTAATAAGTCAATTGTTCATTTCAATTTGAATGTGTTGTGCAAGTAATGTCCGGGTCTTCGAGTAGACCAGCTCGTCAACAAGAATTCTGCTATCTTGCTGCCGCAGGCAACCTTTAAAACATTTTTAAAGTGTTCGTTGAAGCATCCAGTATATACCGTGTGCGCGAGGGATATGAGAGCATAGGGTGACTAAACAAGAGCAATGGCATTTCAAACGAAAATCAAAATGCTAGTCCCAAATTTTTAGTTTTTCTTCTACGGCGCATTTTATGAAATGGTGTAATATACAACCGTATCACCCTTAAATTCTTGACTGATTTCAGCTTCCATAACAACAACATCTGCATGCTACAATCAGAAAACTCGTGTTCATGTTTTATTGAGATTTAAGCATTGGGTGGCTGTTTGGTTGTATCCCTTGCAGTGACATTAGAAATTGTCCTTGTTCAGCAGCGTAGCTGGTTTGTGTTGGAAACTGCGATGCGACACTGAAGATGATGTGACCTTAGCCGGTGGGATAGGGCCAGCGTTACCGAACATTTTCTTACTTTCAAGCATCATTAGTGTATGTGCACATCTGCACGAATGAACGCAGAGAGAGAGAGAGACGGCATGCATCTGTATCATCGGATGATCGGATACATCTCTCTTAAGGTTGAGCTATATAATTTCATTCCTAGAGGCCACATGGAAATTCAAGGAAGTTGTATTTATTTGCTCATGGATCCTGCCACACGTCTTCCAAGTGCACTTCTGATGTACATACTATTATTCGTTTAAAACGCAATTCGAAACGCGATCCGAAACAGCACAAGCACTCTTTGTATTTTGAAATGAAACGTGTATGCGCATAGGCATCACCCGATGCGCAATCTAGTCGCTTCTGCGATGCGCTGTACGGTTTGTAACGTATCCGCAGAATTTGATGCGTTTTTATGCGTGTTTCACTTGTTTTTACTAGACCTGTTCAGAGGGTATGCACCTGCTGCGTACAGCCACCAGACTATTTAATAAGCAGTCTGTTTAATAAAGGTCCTCCTGCGGTAAGTTGTGGGCCCATAAAACTGCACGTATTGGTATTTCTGCAGTTCGCGAGCGTGAAGCAAAATATGAAGGTTGTTAATATTCCATGGCACTTGTATTGTGAATTTTATGTCATATTGAGTAACAAAATGGGACGTGTTTGTTTTCATTCTGATGCAAAATTTCTTTGAATCGCGTTACTTTTGATGTTCTGATGCGCCTATGGTTGAATTATCATGGCGTTTAAGACTCGCAATTAACAGATCAACGAAGTCTGCGATTACTCAGACTGTTTCAAATGCAAGTACGCTTACAGTAAAGCCGGTTGTTCAGGATGCGGACTGACTATGAACCCAAGTACTAAATTCCCGGAAGAGGAAAATAAATCAAAATGGTGTTCACAAAGAGTCTCTCACTGAATAAGAAACAGAAGAAGATATAGAAACTGAATTTTACAAATGGCACAGCAGAGCTGTACCGAACGTCAAGAACAGGAATTGCATGTAGGTGTAATTAAGTGTGAAACATTTCAGACCTTAAAAGCGACCATCACCGATGATTTCGAAAAAGAAGTTTGCTAGTTGGCTATGTGTGAATGGGGTTTCACGAAAGTATTTCTCACACAAACATTTTGGGCACGTAAGCGCTCTTTGAAGTTTTCCCAAACAAGCAAATCTTGGTTGGAGGAAAGTTTTTAAGCCCATGTGGGAAACTAGGTAAAATGGCAAATCTTATTTTAGAATATCATACTTGCGTGGTTCTTTCATGTGGCGTCAAAGGTGAAGACATCTGTGAATTTTCTGCATTTGACTGGCTCAATAGAGAAAGCAGAAATTTGTGCATACTTAGAAAAATGTTGCATTAACATCCTTTATGCTTCAGCAATGTTTCAGGTATCAACAACCAGTTTCACTCGTAGGAACTACTGAACCGCTGCGAAACAGTTTGCAGTTCGCAGGCTATAGTGTGCAGTGAGCATCCGCGGGCCTGGTCAAGTGCCGTTTTCGGTCTGTTGTGAACCAGTAGAGAAGGAATGACTTTATGATTATTCAGTCTCCGCGTAAGACAGAATGAGGTTGTGGGTAGTATAAGCTAAAACTACCAATCTCGTTTTTATTCTCATCTGGTGACGTCATATTTACGTAACTGCCAACGAAAGCATCGGGTGGTGAACAGCAGCGTTTTCTGAACAGTCCAATCAAACGCTCTCCTAATTCATTGGAGGCCACTTTCTTTCTTCTTTCACAACAAACAACATTGGCTACATTAAGTAGCCTTTCTTATGTAATTGGTTGACAAGAGGTGAGAAGCATGCTGAGGTTGAGAGAGTTTCGATGGGGCCGAGACAGCTTAGTGAAAATAGATAACCGGATGAGGAGGGTGGTGCCGGCGTCTGCGATTGTTCTGCTTCCCTTGCTTAGCTTGCGGTGGCTGTTCTAAAATTGCGGCGGATGCTACGGAAGATAGCTTCACAGTACAGCGCCCTAAGTTAGCCGCTATCTGCCACGTCAAAAAGCTCACATTTATGCAGTATTTGTGTGTATCTGACCGCCCTTTGCACGCAAAATTAGAAGTGGTGAACTGCCTCACATACAACGTTAATGATGTACTTTTACTGATGTCAGGTGACACAGCACGAGTTCCCTTCACAAAGAGGCACAGTGCATACGTAGGCCCAAAAGATAGCTAGCGGCGCGTAAGTGTTTTGTGGGAAAAAAGAGCTCGGGAGTATCTACCTATGAGATTTGTTGTGGACATTAAAAAAACTTTTTCCCACCTCAAATGAAACTTACTTAACAAAATTTTATAGATAACAAGCTAAATGGTTGGTGTGTATACTGAGTATCGCAAGCATATTTATCTGGGGGGCCTTAGCGCCTAATTTAGGGGTGAGCATCGCCTAAAGGGAACTTTTTTGGCTACTTCAGAAGTTTCTGAAAAAGTATGTTACTTGACAGTCGAGAACAATTTTTAGGAAAAAACTATAGCAAAGCGAACAGATATTTCTTCAAATGTTTGTTGCTGAAAGGTGAACGATGCGTGTGCCAAAAATTCTTAAAACGCACAATTTTTTACCTTTTTTCTGAGCCACTTGAACGCTGGACATCACAAATTTTTTTCATCTATGGCGTCACATAAAAGAACCAAGCCAAGAGAATATTGTAAAATAAAATTTGTCATTGCTCCTACTTTCACATTTGATCAAAAACTATTTGCGTCCAACCAACTGTCGTTTCTATGCGAAGATTTCAAAAAACACTTACGCCACAATTGTTTTTCTTTCGACAGGAATAGTTTGACGAAGCCTTGTTCACACAACCACTTACTAGCCCACTTATTTGCCGGAAGAATCGACAATGGTCACTTTTGTTTCTAGGAGGTTTAGCGTGGAATGACCAATAACGGAGAGATTGAAATGAATGAATGTGTGTTATTTAGTATGGTTTTGGTACGGGCTAGTTTGTATTCCGTTGTAAACATCACTTACAGCGCGTACATAACAGAGGGACCGAAAGAACGACGAAGACAAGCTCTATGGTGTTTTGCCATAGAGCTTGTCTATACCAAACACCAAACAAAACCGTGTGCGATCACGCTTGTCATCATTAGCGTCGACATAGTGTAAGGGATGTTGTTTAGTGCCGCAAGGGCCAGGTGTGTCCAAAGAGCCCCAAAGATTGCGGTAATGTTTCAGATCTTTCCAGGACTACTAATTAACCGTGGGGATAAAATGAATTGCGGATCTTCTCCTAGCTTAAGGGCTTCTTACTGTAGTATAGTGAAGAATGATTTTTCGCCAGAACCTGACCACAGAAAAAGATTGCTAAACTGTCTACTCCACTATGCACTTCGAAAAAGAAAGCGACTACTAAAAAGGCGAAGACCACGATAATTTTTTCTTGCGTATGAAGTCTTGTCTAAGCGGTGTTCGACATCATCGCGACAAGAAAGTTCATAAACGTTAGATGTACTTCTACTGGATGAGAGCATTATCCCTAATAGAGCAGGAACAAAAATCACGTTTGCGAGCTGAACTACTCTAAGGCATATTCCATGTGCTACCCATCGATGAATGAAAGAAGCGCCATGGCTCTCGAAAAACGAAGTTTGATTTGCCTCATCTTATGAACCGACCATCACAAAGAGACTGGTACAAACCGGACAAGCATTCTCTTGGGCCGTTCACAATAGTTGTCTCGTTGCAAACTACGCATTAATCTATTACACCTATACGTTTGGCAACTTGATAATTGGGGGCATTCTAATGCAAAGGAAGTAGTAGTGGAATCCAGGATTGCAACCATGGCTCTAGACATGCAGCGTGCTGCCTTACTTATTTCGATAAGTTTATCTGTATTACGGAATCAATCTGCAACAACGATATTAAAGTCAAAATCATGCGATTATCTAAGCTACCCATCTAAAGGTCTTCTCTAGCCGTTGGCAGACATTAACAAAAGAATGTACATCGAAATCAAATCATTTAGAGTTGGAGAGTGCCTTTCCTTTTGCTCTTCGGTTTTCCTTGGCACAAAACACCCAAAGCCGTGTACGAGACCTCTGCACATAACCATAAACCACACCAAACAAAACCGTGTGCAACCACGCTCGTCATCATTAGCGTCGACATGGTGTCGGTGCCAGCTCACAAAGCAAAGACCATTAGGACGAGGGATGACGGCAGCTGTAGGACCGAGGAAGTATGATCGTCTGTGTGGATAGCTTTGCTCGGCTCTTTTAGTGTTCTTTTTCCGTTTCTCATCGCATTGTCTCCAAGTCTCCCACCGTGGCCTCGTTGCTTTTGCATTTACTCCCATGTGACTCATTTCGAACGACTGTTACGTCATCCTGCTCATATGCCACTCATGGCGGCGACGTTTGCCCGCGTGCTGGTTCTTCTGTTAACAGCCGAAGTGTGAATATTAGCAAGAGGTTCTTTCCATGCATACTAGTGCTATATGAGCATAAGCTTTTCGTCAAACACGTTAAATCAGGGCTATACTTGATATATGAATTAGAGGTTCGTCTTTACGTTCGACAGGTGATGACTGCGAAGGCAAGAGTCACTCTTGTTTTCTTCTCCTAATTTTTGCGGGAAAGCCTACTCTCCGTGCAATGCTACCAGCTCGCCCAAATCAGTTAGTAAACCAGTTGGAAAATACGATCATTGGTAAATCTCAGTACATTTACACTATGGTGCAGACTAAATTTGTAGCAACAGATCATAACTTTGCATTGTTTCTTACTTCTAGAGTAGTCGCATAGTCGAAAACAGTAATTACGCGCTTCTTATGTGAAATCACATATGTGCCATACTTATCTGTGCATGCGACTGCCCTCACCATCCTTCCCTGAAAAAAAACATGTTATACCGCCTTAATCATCATGAAATCGCTGCGTCAACGCGCCAAAGATCTGGTGTTTGCATTTCAGCATAAGTTTTTGAAAAGTTCATTGCATAGGTATACATAATACAGGAGCATAAACTTGTGACCTTCGTGGCGTATCAAAGCAAATGTTACACCACTTCAGTATATGCGTTGGATATCCGTAAATTCACTTCGTACATAAATTCCCTTATTCAATTTCTTTGAGTAGTCAAAGAAAGGGACGAGTTCCTTGGCGCCTGCCGTTGCGAACAGCACAGCTATTCCTAGGTGCATGATAGTCAGATATCAGATCACGAATCTGTAGAAAACTTTGTTAACCTAAAAGAAATCCTTCTAAAAAGCATCGGCTGCCAGGGACGTGCACAGAAAAAATATACTGCGCTCGCCGTTTTCGTCCATCCATGAAAATGCTGTGTAAATACAATATGATGACATTTTGTCACTACACACGATAATCTAACATGAATTTCAAAGCGAGTTATCAGCCCAACTTGGTAATCTTATTCGATGACAGATTTTTTGCTACTTTATTAACAACTCTGCCATATGTCGTGTTCAGTAATACAAGTACCTACGAATTAACCTTACTCACAATCTTTCATGACCACCCCCCCCCCCCCACACACACACATTACTGCTATCCGCGCTAAAGCGTCCCAAACGCTTGGGTACCCTCGTCGCAGTCTGAGTAAATCATTATCTAACATTCGCAAGTTGGCGTGCCTAGCGTTCATACGCCCGCAGTTGGAACTTGTGTCATAGATCTGATCCCCACCACCAAGATTACCTAATCACTAACTTAGAACACGTACAAAACTGGGCTGTCCGGTTCATTTCCGGAAATTATGATCGCAAGTCTAGCGTTACGAAAATGAACGGGAAAACTCACTGCACCCTCTTCAAATTCGCCGTTCCGCTTCCCTACTAAGTTTTCTCTATGGATATATTAACGACACCAGGCCACCTGTCATACCCATGGAAACCCCATTGCGCATGTCTAGACGGCTCTACAATCGCGTTAGCATCAAGCATATATTCGGTAAAGCACATGCAGTTTAACTCATCAGCGTTGCCGCATACCATTTCAATTTGGAATGATCTTGCAGACGATATCTTGCCCATTACAGATCTCGAAGCGTTCCATGACCGTCTGCACGAACATCTGATGCCTAAACAGCGTTCTAACTGCTCAAAATTTGTCGAATACCCAATTTACTTCTTTCTTACGTGTTTTCTCGCACTTTTCTTTTCTTTGTGGAGTTTAATTTTTAAGTTAAGCCTTGGATAACTTCTTTTAATTTGTCTATATTCTCGCTTGACCATAAGCACTGTGATTATAATGAGCAATTTGTTGTACACAGTTTGGCGCATATTCTTATTTTTCGCATCTTGTGCTGCCTTTTTTTTTACTGTTGCTTTGCTTTTTTTCTGCACATATGTATATCTTTTTCGGCATTTGTCACGAGATGTTATAATTACCATGTGAATGCCCCCCTTACACTATACTCCGACAAGGAGTCTGTAAGGTACCGTGAATGAATGAATGAATGAATAATGAATGATTAATTAATTAATTAATTAATTAATTAATTAATTAATGCCAACTCGACGCGTGAATGCATACAAGAAACTTGCCCCAGGTGCTTCTGTCCCTGAGGGCGAAACGCATAGCTTCAGCGCTATGTATAAACGAAAAAAAAAGGCAACCCACCTCCGCTTCACTCCTTCGCTGCTCCCCTTTGCTTTGTCTGCCGTACTTCGGAACCCTTCTGTTTTCACCTCTTCCTTTAGTAACAATCGAGCGGCTTTCTGAATCTGCGCATGATCAATGTGATAATATGACTGACGTATTTTTTTTTTATTGATATGATATAAGGAGATGTTGGCGCGCAATTTAAGGCGCCGGCTACTCCTTATCTCTTGGGTGGTTCCGTCATACATCATTCAGGGTTCACGGTTACATATCAAATAATCATTTCACACAAGCACCAGGACTTATAAAGCAACGTTTCCACAGGAAGACTATGGCAAATGTCTCCACACCTATGTAGTCGAAAGTCTCAAAAGTATATTTAGTGAGCTTGCGAAAATAACTGCGAAGAGGTTTCCAAGCATCTTGTTATCTCAAGAAGCTTGCACAGGATGCTGGGATTTGTTAGTGTATTGTCTTGCCACTGGCATTAAGCTCACCATAGTGTTTAAGCTTCTCAAACAGCTCCAATTCTTTTTCCCTCCCTTGCTCTGGTGAAAAAAAGAAATACAAAACGGTTGAAGGAAGCGGCTAGGGTAGAAAACGTTAATTAAAAGCCGTGTAATAAAGAAATGAAATTCTCGGTATTCCTTCACTGTAGTTTGCCAATAGAAATTGTTTTCTTATTAGCTTGAAGATTTTATAGCGCTAACTTTCACTGTGACGTCAGTTAATAGCCCGAAACTGGGTTCGCTTTGTCATTCAGTCCGGTCTTCCCGTTACGCCACCGACATATCATCGTCGTCATGCATGTGGCGGCGCCACCCACAGCTGGATCGTCGCAATATGGCTAGAAAATATCAAGCTTTGCGCATCACCCGCACTGGGAATAGCACTGATGCCCTTTCAGGAACGCAGAGTTTAGAAAAGGACGCTCTTACTACTTAAACATTGCGGAACATTTGGGGTTTGGGATTCGTGCAGCGTTTTGTGCCTCATGCAGACTGCGAGCCTCGTGGCGTCTGTGCATCAATGTTGAAGGGCTCAACAAGCAACGGTACAGCGGATGAAGGCGAAGTTTTTTCCATAGGAAAAAAGTTCCTTTTTAGATGATAGCATACTCGACTTCTCTTTTTCTCTTGCTACTTTCTTTCCGACCAATATTGCTTCCACCGAGTGAAGGATAACAAACAGGAATTTTCTCTGGATAAGTTCCCGACCTTTCACTTAGTTTTATCTAAAAACTTTCCTTCCTTTTACGTTAAGTGCATCTCACAACAAGCTTTCCTTCATTTGTACTAATGACTAAGCAATGCGAGCTATGTGCTCTCATTCTTCAGCACATCGTTCGCAGTGACTTTTGAGACATCGTTATCGCTCAGGTGAGAGTGCGCTATCTACCTAAACACTGTTTCTGCCTCCATTGGTTGCGCTATTTGCTTATTCAGAATACATCAGTTATCATCAAGCCAACGAATATCGACGAAATGCTTGCAAGGTCTGCGGTGCTGTCGACAAATGTCAGTGGGCATCGCATGTGTACCAGCATCTCAAGTTAGCAAAGTTGGATGCCTTTATTCGCAATCCTTTCAGTCGCCCCGTTCGGTAAACTTCCACCCAAAGTTCGTCTTTCCAGCTAAAGTTTGTTTCGATGCCTAGTGCTCTTACGCACCAATTTTGGCTACCGAAAAACCGCACTGTGATTGATCACCCTGAATATGAAACATGAGATGAAATTCGCGATGCATTTTTGCCAATTTTAGACTTGGTGGTGCAATTGCATTGCATAAGACGTTAGGAACATATGCGCACAAGTACATGTAAAAGAAAGCTGGGGAAGTTCGTATGCAGAAGTGGGAAATTTCAGCAAGTTTTATGCAACCTGCTTCTAGATACATAAATTTATATGAAGGAACTCTTCAGATAACGCAAAAAGAAAAAAAAAACACTTGACGCATGCTGAGAAGACCGGAACGTCAGCATTTTAGCGTTATTTTTTTGGACACACCAGTGATCTCTTGAACAACATTTCACAAAGGTGCCTCACGACCTGCACTGCGATTTACATTTAGAACATTCCTTGCCTCGGATAGCTTCAGCAAAATTCCAGAAAAGTCATTGATAACGCTAAAATGTGAAGAGTTTCAAGTTGAAATCCTATTTCACTGTGACTTGCCTGGGAGTAAGGTTGTTCGAATTGTACAATATCTAATGCTGTACAAAATATTGTTAAATGAAATCAAGAGTTTGACGAGAACTCGTCTGGTTGTGATTGCTCATTGTCAATGGTAAAACGGACGCCCCCCAAAAACATAAAAGGAAACGAAAGCAAGGCGTTTTAGGCCCCCATATGCGGGCCTTGTTCGCAATTTGAACAATTCCGTCGTGTGGTAGCTGAAACCTCTTGTTTTATTTTCAAGTTTTTGGTCTCTGTTCATTTTACCTTGGAGGGAATCTTGTCAGACGAAGTTGGTACATGTCAAAATAACAGGAACACGTGCCTAAGGTTGAAAGGAAATAAACACATAATGAACGTTTCGGGTCCTCTGTGGACCTCTTGTTCACTATGAAGAGTTGAATCTGAAGAAGAGACTGTTTTGTTTGGCTAAGTGGGAAAGAGAAAGTCATTCGAAATTCGCATGTGAAGCTTTGTTATTGTGAAAGCCCCGAGCTTCTAATATTTATTAACACATACCCACTCACATCTTTGTATTCCTTGTTATCACTAAAGTAGATCAATAAGACCTCGCACACAATCTGCGAAGATGTGAGCACCTGTGCACGCTGAAAACTCTTTCGCGCTAGCCAATTATAATGCAAACCGCACCTATATAGTCACTCCTGCAGCTGTAAGTGTAAAGAGGACTGCTGCAACACCCAATACAACTAATGTTTACAGTATATTCAGCACAGAATTGTCTGAATCAACGGAGCAAGGTGCCAACACTAAAAAGTATACATCGAAACACGTTTGATCAACTCTGGTTGTAACATTACCAAACCAGACGTTTCACCTTGTCATGATACGACATTCACGAGCAGAGGGCCTAACTCGGCGCTTGAGTTCGCTGAAATTCATTGCGCTTGGCATAAGTGCAGCAGACATTTTAAGAAATTCTTGCTCTTGCATATAGTATGAAGTGTTGGGTGCTAAGTTTAGTGTGAGAATTCATGTGTGCGATAACCTACACCAAGAAGGTAAAAAGGAAGTTCTTGTTATTGTGGGTGCGTCGTGTATCTGATTTTCTTTTCTGCATGAATGCTACACTGGAGGCGGCTCAGCACTAGCGTACTCGCGTACATACAAAGAACAACAAGCGGGAAGCGCAAATTTTTTCTGTCTTAATGGCACGAACGTGATGTCAAAGTTCACATTAAAATTACATACACAACAAACGTACTACAAAGGTGCCCAGTAGCACTTTCACATCATTGATTGTCGTAAAAATTAATTTTTGCGTTGCAGCACCAAAGAGGCCTAAAGAACGCTTTGTCAGCAAGACTTGGTCTTGCGTCATCTTCTGCTCCAAAATTAAGAACCCTTAAAATTTTACAGCAAGCTAAGCACGTCATCCGCAATCACTTTCGGGTGCTCCACAAACCTCCATATCAAGCCGGTGGCTTCAAATGATTTATACGCGACGAAGCTACCCTACTCTATAGCATTATAACTATTTCCGTCCACACCAGTGATTAGCTATTTAGGACTGAACAACCCGACTCTCCGCTTTGCGCTTTAGGTAGTGAGATCAGTTATGTAGAACAATTAATCTGGTTATACCCGCAGTAAGACGCGGAAAGAAAGGTGTTGCTTCCCAACCTACAAAAGATAGGTTTTGCGTAGTATTCATAGCATTGCCTGAAGGGACCTGGGGTTCTTTAACGTGCACCTAAATCTAAGTAGACGGGTGTTTTCGCATTTCGCCCCCATCGAAATGCGGCCGCCGTGGCCGGGATTCGATCCCGCGACCTCGTGCTCAGCAGCCCAGCACCATAACCACTGAGCAACCACGGCGGGTACGACGCTGGAGCCAATTCTCTGATGATGTGGTTCGGTCGACACATGGAGTCGATCCTGGGGGAAGTAGCCCTTATACAGCTTCGCTGTAAAATTATAAGAACGCGCTCTATGCATCGTGTTACTAAGTGCGGGCCCTCTGAGACGGTTAGACTATACCCACCAATCCCTGTGATTACGTTTAGGGAACTAAACCGTAGTCGAGGGAAATGTTTTTACGGACCAAACCTATGGCCACATTATTAATCTTCTTTCATGTAGGGTCCATTTAATAAGTTGAACATACCTGCAAAAATGTTCCACTTAAGAAGTGCAACTTATGTGGAACAAATCTCGGCTCATCGGCTCTTCCACTGGAGCAGCTCCTTAACACAGATAATAACACTCTTACATACGTCTTGAGATATGCGCCTTAAGTTGAAGCCCATGCTTGACTTGATCTAGACAATGCCTGTCGTGAAATTTTCCAAGACGGCTTGTTTACGTCAGACGTTATTTTGACGAAGTCAAGCTTGAGCGTCGAATTATGACGGGTTTATGAATATGGTAGTTAAGGTCATTCCATATAAGTTGCACAAAGTAAGTGCAAAGTTTTATACTCGTTTCACATAAGGTCTATTTATTAGTAGGAACAGTTTCAGAAAATGGAGGGTTCCACTCGCTTATTGAAACCCACGTGTAAAAGATTGAGAGTACTGCAAACTGCTATATGATTATTATTCCGCAACTTGCGCAACACGAAAGCCAAAGAACAAACTTGGTGATGTGTTGTTTTACTTGTCCGTACTTATCTGTAAGTGTCACAGAACCTCTTTTAGGGTTCTATGTTTATTGTTTGCGAGAGTGCGAGTTTTTCCCATCCTTTAAAAAGTTGGAGTGCAGTACTTCTACTGGTGTACATAATTATTCATATCAAAAACACCACAACTAAACATAAAACATAAAACACCACAACGTAAAAAGAACGAGCGAGACAGCAAAGCGAAGAAATGCAAGCGAGTCAACCAGTCGCACGTCCGCTTTGCTAGACTACACATGAAGAAGAAGGTTTGCATCTAGGCCTAAATATCCGAAAAACGTTAGATAGTTATGCTGGTAGACATTTTGGCCATGATCAGATCCTGCTGAAATTAAAGACCCGGTGACGAATGATATTTATCCTGAGGGTGTACAGGATTCAGTATTCCAAGCAGTCCAAGCATTCTAATTGTCATTTATTCCAGATTTTTTTTTTCTAATTGGCTTTCAAGCGTATTGCATCTATGTCGAGAACCAGTTTTATGGCATTCGTGAAACCGAAGACGTATTCTTGATTGCGGGGCCCAGTAAACTTGAATAAGAGTACATAATTGAAAGAGCAACGGCTGTGTACGGACCTGCGTGACAAAACCGAACTTTATTTTTCAAGAGTTGCCCCCCCCCCCCCCCAACACACACACACACACACTGGCATTACTTCATAGCTTTTCGGCTTCGTGGCAAAACTACTTTCATGCGTCGTTTTAAATTGCAGTATACGAAAATTACCAAATGTAACTCCCTCGCACCCGCCCACCCCCACCGTATCACCGACGGCATATATTGTTCACCTGGCATCGTCAGACACATCTTTAAGATGGCTATAGGCGCGATTGACTATTTCCTATACAGTGCTGGTCAATTGACGGAGCTCGCTACTGTAATTGCATTTTGGCCGTAAAAGAGTTTTTACGGCGGCTTTACTCCTACCGTATATCTTTCATTCACAAGTGGTGATGAACGAACGTCGAAAAGGCTTAGGGTGAACGTACAGACAGCCTTAGATATATCACGGTCTCTCATTACTTTTCTCTTCATCGATGCACATAAATGCTCGACTCTTGGTGCATAGGTCGCTCACCTCACGCCTAGACGCGGTTTGTCAGCGCTGTCTTATGGAAAAAAATCATGTATTTATGGCTCACTTCAAGGTCATCTTTTTATTTTTGTTTATTTTTGAAGCGATAGTAGATGAAAATTCCAAGAGCTTGCTGGTGGCGACAAAATGTGACTAAGGTTGGGAAACAAGTCTCAGATGGGAGTCGCCAAGATTTAAAAAGATGTCGAGGGAAAAAAAACAGATTTGCTCATTACACCGAAGTACATCGCCTCGTCTCTCTAGTTGCTCCTACACTGAGTGGTTCTTGACCTCCCTTCACAACTGCATTGCTTTATACCGGTGGCGCCTTTCAAGACATTTGTGTGCTTCAGTGCTTCATTGCTGGTTCATTCCGTACGAAGTATGTGCAGGTAAACAGCACTGAACTTCAACGAACACTTTCACTCCAGCTGAGTGGCAGTGGCAAACCTCTCGCGAGATTGAAATGGGAAAGATTTGTTTGAGTACGCGTTTTTTGTTCTCTTTCTCTCTCTCGCCACCGTTTACTTAGGAGATGTCTGAAGGTCGCAGTATGAATGCGCAGCACGAGTCGGGCTTATATCTGGGAAACATTTTCGGGACGTGGAGAGGCACAGTTTGCGCCATGAGGGCTGCAGAAGACGCCTGCATTTTTTTTTTGTTGCTGTATAGGTCTCAACGAGATGTTTTCAAAAGCTTAAATCTGAGTTCTGCACACATGGGTGAATGTGTCGCTCATGTATATTTTCACGCGCGCGCACGCATGCACGCACGCATGCACGCACACACACACACATGTACACACGCACATACAGACGCACACGCGCGGGCACGCACGTGTGCACACACACACGCGCGCACGCACGTGCGCACACACACACATGCAGTAGCATGCTTCACACAGCTAGGCGACCATCTGCAGCTTCTAAATAAGTAAAAAAAAATATTTTTCCGCTATATTTTTTGTTTCATTAGACAGAGCTACATCGGGGAAAACTAACACGGTGGAAAAAAACACCTTTATGTCACTACACCATGTAAACAGCGAACTAATCAGTGTGATCCAAAGGACGTGAAAGCTCGGTAAAGTAGACGTTCCAGGAAGATGGATGCTTGAAGTAATGAACGTTGCTTGAGCAATAAATGTCGTTGCAGCTAATGTTCAGAAAGAAGGCTTGCCTTTGCAGGAGCAGACGCTGTCTTGTGTAGTCACGCTTAAGTATGAGTAGCTTACTGTTTCCCACCGTATTCGACAGAGGATGAGAAAAATCAGGGGATGCATATAGAATGTAGGGTGAGGGAAGTCGAAGGAGTAACTGTTCATAACTGTTCATAAACTGTTCAGCGCAATGCGCCTATTCTATTAGGACATCTGTGTGCATGGGAGGCGACATTATATCTGGTGTTCAAGCTAACTCGCACAAGCCTTAACAAATTCATTCGTGCGTGGCGTCGATGCAACGAACTTAGTATTGCTAAGTGTCCTTTTGAGCAACTCGAACTTCTTTTTAGTGTGATCTTAAGCCATTACTAAGCAAGAATTAGCCAAGCATTGTAGCATGGCTTGAAACACAAAATCTTCATTGTAGAAATTGTGGAGATTATTGAGAAAGACGCAAAAGTATTTTCTTCCCGTCCATGAAGAGCTTTCCGTGACAAGCTCAAATCCTGAGTACCAGTCCCGACTGATGGACAAGGTCAGACTGGTGGCAAGGAATCACGCCATCCAGGTCTGAGCAATCCACTCACCTGGGATGGGCCAGAACTTTTGGATCGCTTGTTTTCAATAAAATTCATTCCTGTTCTTCCCCCTTGAAGACAGCAGCTGCGTTTTTAATTTCCTGAGCAGCAAAAAACGCGCGCGTGATTCTAAACTCTTGCGCTCACCGAGATAAGTGTTCTCGAACATGCTATGGACGAATGATCGTTGCTGCACGTAGACTGAACGCAGTGATATGCCTGGAAGAAATATGAGAGGCGATGACCACATCCATCGTTTCCGATGCCATTGCCATCCACCGACAAACTTTATTCATTCTTTACACAATATTTCAAAAGCGAGAACGCTGACAAAGCCTGAAGAAGCGTCAGGTGTTATTGGTCGTGTATTTCATGACACCATTTGCTACAGTGATTCAGCAGCGAAGATGTCTCGGCACAAGTCTCTTCATGCTTTCGATGTTCCCATAGAACCAATGATTCGTTGGCAACATGCTCGAGGGCACAAATGTCGCTGCCATTCACGTGGTACAGTTTCAAATCCCGCACGCGATTTTGAAGCCACGAAAAAAAAGATAAATAGCAGCTATTTACGTAAAGAGGAATTATTTCAATACTTCTGAATCAGCTCGACAACTTCATGAAAGATTTTACCCTTAAATCAATACTTTTATATTTGATAATTTGGTTATGGTAATCATTAACCTAAGCTCATCGTAAAATACTTCGTATATCTGATACCTTAGTCATGTAGCATGAGCGATTAAGATTAGTTTGCACTCTCAAAGCGCACACGGGGACATTTTAAGGCTTCGAACAAGTTAGCTACAACATGCGTTGAATAATTGATTACGCACAACAGCGGTGTGCTAATTCGCCCTATCTTTCATGTCAACATGAACTGCTTATGAAGGCTCGTATGCTGCTGCTAATATCTGGTCCCCACTTACGTTTCTGCGGTAAGTACATATGTACATACTGGTGGTTGGATAGACGCGATACCACCAAGAACTAGGCAAAGAAAGCCTCGCTTTATTGGCGCGCATCTAACGCCACGCTGTTACTTGGATGCGCAGCGCAGACGAAGAACTGACAAACAAAAAGCAAATTGCACGAAGCATCTGGAAGTGCTACGAAGCCAATGATCGCCCAATTTTTTTTCTTTTCTGTTAGCTGCTAAGGGTGCCATTTGATAAGTTGTTTTTACAGGTGCATTAAACCACCCCTGAACAACGACGTTTGATAGCACCACGTGAAATGGACGACTAGCTTTACCTTAGGCAGGGTCTCAGCCTTTCCGCGTTCCATTTCCTGGGTTGCTGTTGCATCTCGCAAACACGTAGTCGTAGCTGCGCGTCGTTAATGCAACGGCAATCACCTGGCAGGGCGTCAGATGTCGAGCGCGTGTTGTTCTTTTACGGTGCGCACGTCGTAAAGTAAGACAAGCGAGCCAAAACACTGCGCATATAGCATCGGCCGCGACCATATTCCCAGCTTTATTCAGGTGTGTCAACGTACGCCGGCGTGGCGTTGTAAGGGACAAGAAAAAAGTATAGTATCAGACTACTATAAAAGCATTGCGAAAAAAAAGCAGCAAAAACAAAGCTGGAAAGGCACTGAGCCATTTCAACGTTAGGACCTGAATGCCACATTTTGTTTCTCTGAATTCGTGAAGACTGGCAGCTATGTGCAGCGAAACCAATCTATCTCATTAAGAGAATTCAAGTATGCGCTTAGTCGTGTTTACTGCCGTTAGGCGTATGTCTAGCGAAGTTACAGTTGTGCTAGTTGTGGAAGGATTTCGTATCACTGTGCTTCGATTGTGGCGCCAGAAGGCTGGGGCGCTCGATGAATAATAAGTGTTCAGAACGTTAGTCTAATTTCATAAAGCGACGGTCACCTTGGAGCAATTTGAGTGATCTTGATTGGTCAGAATGTTCACATTTGGAAAGCTTGTTGGTCAGCACAATCCAAGTACAAAATTATGTTTACTTTACGGAAGGTTATTAGAAATTGAGCACTATTGCTAGATTTTCCTTTGATATACAAGGTATTTGTAAAGGTGCCCCGAAGGAAACGATTTCGACAGAGTAAGCCTCTGTAAATATTGCCCAAATGCATTCAGCAGTACACCGCTTGCACGCTCTATGCGGAGTGTGCGGGAGGCTGCTATTAGCGTTTAACTTAGTAGGACACTGATGACATTACTCTATGCGGCCTTCCCCCCCGTGGGAGGCAGCAAACCAAAATCGTCGCTTTTGGGCAACATCATTGTCTTTCCCATCTAAGTTCCTTCTCTTTCTATCTCTCTCTCTATCTCTCTCTCTCAGAAGCTATATCCATCGTGAATTATTGTTTAAGTTACCATTAATCTTTCTGTCTTCTGAATCGAATAATTAGTGTGAAGGAAGCACTTAAGCAGTCTTCCGTGCACGCTGCATGCACTTATTGATTCTGTGTAGTTATCCATGCAAAGTTTCTTGAAAAAAAGTAGAACAGACCAAGAACTACTTAACATTTGGTTAAAACTAAATGGTGTTACGGCTCCCACCCATGATACTTGTTCACAATCAGGCTCCTTCGTTCGTATACTTCAAAATCAGGTTAGGATCCAGCGATGCCTTCTGCTTATATTTCCGTTTGGCAACGCAACTGCTTCTGCGCCAACCCACCCGCTGCCCAACAACGCTTTGCTACAAACGATAACCTCGCATAGGCGACGACTATGCAAACTTCCGTTCGAAGCAAAGGGTTGTTGGACAGCGGAAAGGGCTGGGGCATAGAAGAGTTCACCTTGCAGAATAAAAATGTGAGCATAATGAATCGTATACGTTGCCGAAAAGTCATGTTTCAGTCTATGCCAATTCTAAAGTAAGAAAGAAAAAACGAAATGCTAAAGCGAGGCACTTCGTGTTCATACATTCCTTGTAGCGCGGTTTCACCATGACAAACGCGGACCTACTTGCTCTAAGTTCAGAGTTGCTGTTTTCAGAGTTGTTCAGAGTTGAATTTTTCTATATCGAAGACTGATGGCGTCAAAGTCGGACAAATAGACCATCAGTGTAAATCTCTAAAAGACTGAATAGAGAGAAAAAAAGATGGTCATGTGATACAACCACAACAATGATTTTGCGAATGAAACTACATATGAATACAAACATACACAGAGTAACATCTGACCACTAGGCACCTTGTTGGCGCTTAAATTTATTCTTTCCTGGGAACGGGAAGCGAACTTATCGAACATAAGGCGTTCGGAGAAATTATCTGTCTTTTGCGAGCCCGACGCACTGGCTACACGAAAGTGTACTCTTTCGATCCGGTTGTTCTCTAGGACACATCTCACTGATCACGTGTCACAGTGGTGCTGAAATTAAGCAAAAAAAAAAGTGCAAGGCCTTTTACTGCAAGAACTCGTAAACGAGCCGCAGCTGATGAAGTTCGCAGAATCTACTGCGAATGGAAAAGAAAAGAATGATGCAAATAAATCAAGGTATAGCAATCGGAAAGCAAGACTGGTAATTTACTGGAACCGTGACGTCACCGGAGAGCCGTGTTGGCACCGGAATGCACGTACAGAGTTGGCTGTAACAAATGGCAACTGGCCATGAACGCCGAGCAAAACAAAGCCGGGTCTTAGAGAAATAAATTGAGTTATTGATCGGGAAAGAGTTTATTGCTGTTAGGAAAAGGGCTGCAACTCTGCAGATAATGGGTCACATGCGGCATTTTCCCACCGAGGTCAGACACTACTTTTGTAAAAACAAGCCCCAGTAAATTACTTTCTGCAACCAATTTGTTTCTATTTTCGAACGCTTGTACGATTATACTTCGGCTCAACTTACACATATCTATTATGTTTAGGCGTCAAAAACCAAGGCAACAAAAACTGAACACCAAGAAGTGCACATTATTCTGGTAATTTATGAACACACAATTGCTTAACTACTGGTGAATTATTAGTGCACTTAACCTGAAAGCAGAGCGTAAAACATGTCTAAGGAGTATTAACAAGGCTTTCGATGAATACATTCGTTTGTGTTCATGGGAAGGCGTAGAATGCGTACTACTATGAAACAAAAGTAGTATTGAGTGATTTACATTTGTTACTTAAAAGCTCACAGAGTGCACTCTTAACACACTCGCAAAAATATACGCAGATGGATGCAATGTTGAAGTAACATGCAGCAATCAATGAACAGAAGCACTGGAGCGAACGAATCTCAAGATACCATGACAGACACACAGACCCACTCCGACAAACGCACAAACATACACAAACACGTGCACGCACGCAGTTATTACATACAACAAATGCGAGCACGCGCACATGTATTTAAGCGTACGGACGCAATTATTGCAGTGCGAGAGACACAACCAATGAGATAAACACTTATAGGCAAACGTCACGGACGCCACTCTCACGCATGACACACCCCCACAAACACGCGAACGCTAAATCTCCCGTGAATGCTAAACGACCGCACGCATAGGGACGGAAGCGTCCAGGAATTACCACCAAGTTGCGATAAAGCTTCCTTTCTCGTTTCTTATTTAAAGCTCGGCAACGAGGAGCCGAGAGGAAGGGATCGTGGCTTGCATATCCTGACGGCTTTGTTATGACGGCGTTCAGCATAAAGAATGGATTGCATAGAAGTCGATAGCAGTGGAACGGTGCTGGTGTAGCCACTACGCCGGGCTGCAACCGCCCGTGCGCCGGGGGTGCCGTGGTGGCGCGGTGTTCGCGCCCCGGTGGTGGCGGCGGCGGCACAGGCGAGAAGGAAATGGGTGTGGGCGGGACACGCGGCCCGTAGTCGTCGCCGCGACTCAGTACCGCGTGCCAGCCGCGCCTTATCTAAGCGGTCAACGTCGTGAAAGCGCACATCGTACGACTGTGGTAGTCAGAGGATTTCTCTCATCCTTTCTCGGAGCCTGCGAAGCCAAAGCGTGGCGATGTCATGGCAAGCTTCTGTGCGAGCCTGAAGGTAGTCTTCTGGGCAACTGCAGGACAACTTGGAGTAGGTATCGCGAATAAAAAAAAAGTTAGTCGAAGCAGCAGAAACGTTTACTTTCACCAAGAACTTTTCGGTTTCTTTCTAATGCTTATATTTTTCAAGCACCTCGGGGCTTGCACCACAGACTTCGCTATAATATAAGCCGCTATATCACCTCGCGAACGCGTAAGCCTTCCATACATTCATGAACAGAAACATTTTCTTTAGGATAATTAATCACCCGTTACCTTCGGGTATATCTTTGAGCGCTAGATTGCTTTTGCCCGCCTTTACCGATACTGCATGATTTTCACTGCTTATCGCGGTAGCCTGCGAGTAGGCGGCGAATGACCAAAAAGTCGAAGAACCGTACGCAACCGTTATAGATTTGAAACTATTGCACACTGTATTTCTTGCACGCGGTTGCCTACATAAAATCATTTAGACAACTTGTACTTCGTGCAGTAGCCGGCCGGCATGACTGGTAGTTGGTCCCCGTGTGCTGCCTCTATTTCCTGGTGGTGTTGGTTGGGACATAGACAATTTTATTCATTGTCACAAGTTTGGAGACACTTATACGTAGAGTTTGATGTATCGTATACTTCGTTCAGCTACGCCTCCTTGTGCGTATGAAAACTCAGTAGAAAATACCTCATAAATGTGCTTTAAGGTCAGCAGTGAATCACCTTGACGACCGCCCTTTCAGTGTAGAAACATTGCTTGGCCCTTGAAGTGCCGTGCCATTACAGTAATGTGCTCCACAATCCATAATAACATTCTTCAATGAAAGTGATATTGTATCGGTGTTTTAATATTTATCTTGTCCTTTCTTGTCCTTTAGTTACTTTATTTAATTTCCTCAATTGACTTACTTGTGAGTACTTCCATAAACCACGGAGCTGGTTGTTGCTTGCCCCTTTTTTTTATACAGGGTGCCCCACATAACTTGAGCCAAGAATTTAAAAATGAAAGCCGCGTCGGAAGTGAGTTGAACTGAACGCATACCATTCGCAATAGACTATAGAGTAACTCAAACATTTTTTTTTGTTTTCTCGTAACTCACTTACAATTTAGGTTTAATTACCAAACTTTTTAATTATTGGCTGAAAACTCGAAGTATGATACGCAGATTTGTACAGCACCTTCAGAAACTACCGATCGAGTTGTTTCTTTTACGATACGTCTCACGTAGTCCTTTTTTCCGGGTTACAAAGAAAGCCCGCGAAATATGAAAAAAAAAGCCAAGTGACAGAGCGCTTGCGCAGTGGTATGGTGCTGTTCCCAAGCGTATATGTATGTGTATTTATTCCTAGGCATGTGTCATGGTCACCCGCAGGCTCACATAGGCGGCCAGAAATAAAATACATGCGTGCAAGCTTTAGGCAGAGGGAAGGGGCAAAGGAAGCTATGACTTTACCAGTTGTTTAATAAAATTAAGACGCAAGGTATGACATTGTCGAACTTAAAGCGTATGAGAGCGGGTGTGGCGTTTGATTAATAAAATGGGATGAATTATGGGTGAGCGCTTGCATGGGGCTGCAGCCACATCAATACGCAGTTCTTGACTTGCCAGGAACCGAGTACTGATGTGGACAATGTGGAAGAGCGATGTACTTATGTGGGAGAGCGAGGGACCCACCAAAAGGAAAAGGCTTAGAAGCATGCTCACCTGTTCAGACAGCCCTTGCATTATATACGGTGGGATATTTGTATCCTACCGTAACGCAAATGTCCTACCAGCATGACATCAAGCCTTTTAGCTAAAATTTTACAGCGATAGCAATTACGCGAACGTTGGAGGCACATTTTGCGTCGTCTCCTTTCGCACCGTTGTGCCGTCACGGTATCGTCGTGCATGCGTGGCCCTCACGTGGCAGAAAAGAAGGTTTCCAGTGACCTGTAGTGTGTCTGGCTGTAAAAGTAACCAAGCCAAGTGAGTGAAAAAGCCATCACGCTCCTCTCTTCCGGAACGAGAGCAGCTTTCTGGCTTGCGTCGCTGGTCTTAGCGTTGTGAGCACGTGCAGAAGAGTCCCTGTTGTGCGGCTTGTTGTGCGGCTTGTTGTGCGGCAGTGTTGTGAGGTACGTACGCTGGGTCTGAGAGAAACCGACAGCCAGCGTCAACCGAAATTTACGGCATCCTGAAACGCCGCTGCAGGTGCTGCTCATGTCACGCCAGCTTTCCGATACGCCTTCAGCGCAACCTCAACCTTTGCTATCGATTTCAATACTTCGCGTCCTGGCGAAACTGGCAAACTTTCTGTAATAATTTACGTGTGTGCGACGGGAGAGTCCAGGACTGTTTGTGAGCGGGCCAAGTGATCTGTGACGGTGAAAAGCTTGAGCATTATTGCAAGGGAGGCAAACCAACGGCAATCATAATTACCCGAACTGAGTAAGTCCGCATGGAAAGAGCACTGAGGGAGGGAAGCAGCATCTGCACTGGTCGTCAGGGATGTTGTGGCGGGATGTGTTGGTGAATTGCCGTTACCTTCACGAGTTTTAGATATAGTTTTGGTGGCGTCGTGCTGCAAGCCTCTTGCTTCCGCCACAAGGCGGGCATGGTTCAAAACAGTCTCAAACTGTCGTTAGCAAATCCTTGCCTTGTTTCTTTTGTCTTCCCCGGATCTAAGGCTTTCCGCCGGCGGTACCGGGGACGAAAGGAAGCTGGAAGGTGGGGAGCTAGGGCATGGAAGGTGGTCACTGTGAAGCATTGATGTAGTATTTTTGCGGTTTTTTCTTGTAGTGCAAATGGCACAAGGGCGTAGAAGAAAAACAAATGCGCTAACTTCCGTCAACAATTCATTTCCGGGACGCACGCCACTTTTATACCCTAATTTATCTCTTTTTTTTTTCTTTGACAAGCATGTGTCTACTGACAAGGTAACAGAGTATATGATAGTGTAATACATTCGCAGATTACGCAAAAACTATTACGTTTAACGCACGCGTCGCAATTCCAACTCCTTCTTTGATAGTGACAAAGATGATCTGATGACAGAAGCATCGCCAAGCTCTTCAATGCGAGCGCTTTCAATGATAAGGCGAGTTCATTCGCATTTGCTTCTTCCGATTATAGCTCCCGATAATAGCTCCAGCTCTCAAAGCGGGAAACGCACGCGCACTTGTGACAATGAATTGCGAGGAAGCCATACAGCGAAGGCTTGTTAACTTCATTGGAGCGCTCCCTAAGCGTATCATTAATGCATGTTCTGGTTTCTCCGACATATATTTTTTTCCACAGGGAAACGGAATTCCGTAAATAACACAGGTCCTACAGTTAATGCACCCTTTTTCGGTGCTATGCGATAGGCGGTGGATGTATGGCATTACAGCGAAATATTTCGCGTTAACCGACACCGCGCTACATATATATATATATATATATATATATATATATATATATATATATATATATATATATATATATATATATATATATATATATATATATACAGCGCCCGACAAGAAACCAGCCTCTCCTGACTTCATTGCTTTAAGCAGTGCCTCAGCAATTGACACGATCAAATTGTTTGAAAACCCAACCTCACTCAACCGCATTGACTATTCACAACTGGAAGACATTAAATGAGGGCCCTACTTCTTTGGCGCATTGCTCAAGCACATTTTCGCTATGCCCCTTTTAGCACGCTTGAAATGTGCAGAACTGCACAATAAGATAGGCTCACAAGCTCTAGGCTGGTAATACCAACCGATGTGATCGTCAGACAACACAAAGTGTAGATCGAGAAAGCGGATACTCCTCTCTATTGGCGTTTGAGTGATATCAATATCAACAAGACCTGGAAACTGCAAAGCATCAGCATTCTTTATCGAACGGAGAACGGGAGGTGCGGAGTGCAATGAAGAGGAGATCGCACTGCGAAAAAAAAAAAGATTTTTTTCTAGTCTTCCTCACCTTCTTTTGCACCTATATTACTGCCGGTCGGAGTCGCTTACCATCCCTTCAAACATTTTCGGGGAACGTGTTCGATAGCGTCTTCAAATAGTCATGTATCGCGCTGCGCATTCATAGGCCATGTTTTCTATGCGGAACTCCTTGAATAATAAGAAGCATAGGGGGCGGGCGGGGGAGGGGAAGGTCCCCCACGAGCACTCGGCACGCGCACTAAAAAAGAAATCGTCCCCGCATTGCTCACGTATATTCGTATTCTCCGGACTTTCCTTTTATTGCAGGCTCCTAAATTACTGCGCAATGGCTGTCATTAGTCTCCTTTAAGGCGCAACGCGCAAGATGGCACATGAACGTTCGATTTCCTCGATATTTGTGGTCGCTGAAAGCAAACTCAGGAATTTATTTCTCTTTGTCTTTTTCTTTAATTTTGTGAAGCTAAGTGCGGTGTTTGTCTCTTCGCATGTGTTTCAGCCAGCCACATAGATCACTAGCTTTTTGGTTCTTTCGGGCACTCAGACCCTGGATAAGTGCTGTCAAGGGAGCCGTCATTCCCTCGCCTTCACCAGAAGCTCCCAATAGAGTCGCATCTATTATTTACGACTTGCACTTGCAGGTTGCTTCGCCTAGCTCGCAATGTGATATGGAAAACAAATGTAAAAGACTATGCGTTGCCGGAAATGCAGGAAAGAGCAGGAAAAATAAATAAAACTATGAGGAACCAATGGCTGAATAGCAGACGCACCAGGCTGCAGTGAATATTTGCCGAGCGAGGAAGATCCTCGAGGGAACTGAAGTAGTGTTATGGATCATTCGAAAACTTTAGGGCTCTGAGTTTCTGGATACTGTCAGCATGTATAGTTTCTTTCGCGAAGGCGCTTTGGGTATGCCCACGCTCCTCACGTCTGCCACTGCTCCAACAGTGAGAATTTTTTTTCCTCTTTCGCTATGCCCGAGCGACTATACATAGTAAGTGGCAGAACGTATTGTCTTGTTAACGTGCGCCACAATGACTAGGGCTCCTTTCGCTCCTCCTTAATGTGTTTTTCTGTAATAGAGAAAATACTCTCCACTGAAGTAAGGCACCTGGTACCAACTAGAAACATCCACAGAATAGGTTGAAGCCGCATCTGTCAACATTTATTGTTTCAATAACTCGAGAAGTATCCGTCAGGCAACTGCATTGATCTGTCTGTGTGCGAAGGATGCTCAGGGAAGTTGCAACTTTTAGAAGAAGGTTCTTATGAATACTTACGGCGTACTGAGAATCTTTTCCCCACGCATGGCAGTTAATATAGGTCCTGATTTTTCGATACCGTCTGTGGTACATTATCAGTTAAATTTCAAAACACCTCAAACTCTCTATTACTGCCAGTAATTTTTATTTTTCTTAATTATTGGGTTTTACGAGCCAAAACCACGATCTGATTATGAAGCACACCGTAGTGCGAGACTCCGGAAATTTGAACGACCTCGGGATCGTCAACTTGCACCTAAGTCTAAGTTTACAAGTGTTTTCGCATGTTGTCCCCATCGAAAGGCGGCCGCTGTGGCCGGGATTCAATCCCGCTACCTCGTGCTTAGCAGCCTAACACCATAGCACTAAGCAACGGCGGCGGGTAGCGCTCACTAAGCCAGCTTTGCGTGTCTGCGGCTCAACCTGTATATAGACTTTACATACAAAGTAAAAAGACAAGAGAGCGCTTGCCGCACCTTTTCCTTTCTTGCCATTTTTATAATGGAACGCTGTTATACGAAGCCAGCTATAACATATCACCTCCCTCACCAAATCTGTGCAGTTTAATTAAAGCTATCTCTCATGATAACTGATGAAAAACAACTACCAGATGGGCTTCTCCAATGTCTATCCCTGATCACCCCATAATTAACGCCATTTACATGATCGGGGATGAATTGACGGCGTACAAATATGAAGCCGTTTTTGGTTCTGCTTACACGCCGCCGCTTCACCTTTCTGGTTGACTGAAGAAATCCGCTCCCTCTTCTGCACTGCGTACACTTGGTGAGGCAGAGTATATTAGGCGCTGACGGATGCTTGTAATATTCTCATATCAGGATCAATTGCTGCTGTCTTCCCGGAAATTTTGCACAAACATTGAACTTGATCAGCAAAACAATTGCTCGCAGACTGCAATTTTGACCTCGTCTTTCCGAATATAAAGCTGATACGAATAGACATGGTAAATTAACTGGGATGAACTATAGTGCAGAAGGGCATGTACTACATACGAGCATGATGGAAGGCGTCAACCCATCATAGGCGGCCAACAGCACTCTATTTGGACCTCTCGTAAATATTGATCACAATGAGCTTCGGCAGTGATATCCTGTTTCGGCGTGGACCCTGTACTGATTAAATGGCAGCTACCTGCTTAGTACTAAAAACCACACCACGAAATCGCTGCAGTTGCCTCAAAACGCAGTAGTCGCCTGTGTTATCTGTCTTCCTGTGGTCCTTTTCGCACTTTTTTTTAGCTGACTAGACCAACTCTGCACTCTTGTGCACAGATCCATCTGTAGCGCCCACCTCGGCTGGAGTGTCAGGTGGTACTTACATCAGAGAGCCAAAAAAAATGATGAATAAAGATGTGCACAGGGCGCGTGCTTCGTGATCAGTCCTGCAGTCTACATGTCAGTTGTTCTCTTCTTTCGCATTCTACAGTGGAGACCCGGGACGGAAACATTACTGACCGTAGCAACCGGACTATGAATGAATGAATGAATGAAAAACTTTATTGCCACAAAGAAGGTATACCGGCGAAGGTGGAGCTCTCAGTCCAGGGCCCCAGTGGCCTTTGCCATCTTGCTAGCTCTGTCGATCAGCTTGAGCTGTTCTTCAGGCTTCGAGCAGGATAGCGCAGCACTGCTCCGGTGTTGGTGTTTTGTGTAATGGCGCTACCTTTGGCTTTTGGCAGGCCCATGTAACGTGGTAAAGCGTTGCGTGTTCACCGCATAGCGGGCATTTATTGTCGTATGTTGACGGATAGATTTTGCTGAGCAGACTCAGATTGGGGTATGTATTAGTCTGCAGTTGTCTCCAGGCAACCGACTGCTCTCTACTAAGGTCTTTGTGGGGAGTGGGGTAGATCCTCCTTAGGGCTCTTTGGTTTTCTAAAATTGCTCCATAGCGTCTGGTGACTGTGTCCGGTTCCCCGTCGTGGTGCGCCCCCCGGTTGGCGTATGCTCGGGCGTTGGCGTCGGCACGCTGGTTCCCTGTCACAGTCTCATGACCTGGTGTCCACGTAATGAAGCATCTCGAAAAGGTTATTTTTCTCGTCTTGAGTATGCGGATGGCCGCAGTGGATATGCGTCCGCTGCTGTACCTTCTGCACGCTTCTTGCGACTCCGTAAGTATTGTTGTAGTGGCCTCTTCGCCCTTGTGGGTGATGGCGAGTGCGATTGCCGCTTCCTCAGCCTCCAGGATGTTGTTGCCTTTGATCGAAGCGCAATTGATTTCTCTAAGCTGGTGATCAACAACGCTGACTACCGCCCCGGAGTACTCATTGTATGTGGCCGCGTCGACGTATAACACGTCTTTTCTCGCCGAGAAATATCTGTTGTGTGCTTCTGATCTTGCCTTTCTTCTGGCCTTGTGTAAGTTAGGGTGCATGTTTCTCGGTATCGGGCTAACCTCAATGATCTCTCGAATCTCTTTAGGTATGCTTTCCGTGCTGTTAATTTCTCTGCAAGCATCTCTCATACCCAGTATCTTCAGCGTGTTCCTGCCCGTTGGAGTCAGCATGAGTCTGTGTTCTTGCACTGTATTGTTTATGCCCAACTGAAGGAATTTCTCCGTCGAGTGCGCATTTGTAAGCTTTCCTAAGGATTGCCTCTAATTGTTCTTTTTCCTGCTCGAGCGGTGTTTTGTAGGGGACACTGTATACAATCCTACTGACCACGAGGGCCTGTATCAGCCTACATGTGTCCTCTTCTTTCATACCTCGCCGTCTATTTGAGATTCTTGCGATCATCCTCGTGATCTGAGCTGTAGTGTTTGCCAGCTGTCGGATTGTGTGGTCCACACGACAGTTGCTTTGTATCCACATGCCAAGGATCTTAACTTGGGATACCTCCGGAATCTTCCTCCCCCCTATGAAGATGTCTATGGAGTTTTGCAGATTGTAACCTCTTCTGTAGACTCTGAGCACCTCGGATTTCTCCGGGGAGCAGACAAGCCCGCAGTGTTCAGTGTATGCATGGACTGTATCTGCTGCGCTCTGCAGAAGGTCTTGTTTTTCTCCTAAGGATCCCTTGGTCACCCAGATGGTGACGTCGTCGGCGTATATGGCATGCCTGAGCCCTTCAATTTTTTCGAGCTTCCGTGCTAACCCGATCATAACAATGTTAAAATGTTAACAATGTTAAAAAACCCTATACTAGGCCATCGGCTGAGTATGGCGAGCACGTCAGAGCTTTCCTCAGTGACAGAACCGCCACCATTGGTATAGGAGGCATCAGGACTGACACCTTCAACATGCCCAAAAAGGGAACACCGCAAGGCTCTGTGATATCCCCTACGCTTTTTAACCGGACTATGGTAACTAAGGGTGGAGTGTCGGATAGACGCACACACACACACAAAAAAAACAGACAAGGACGACAGCCAGTATAGTGGCGCTCGCAACTTTCTCCTAAGTTACAATAGTCAGAATAGAATGTAAAACGAACTAGCCCAAAAACCAGTCCTTCTAAATACTCTAGCAACGAACAAGTCTTCCGATTCTAGCTCTTGTCTCTACGATATGGCAGAGGTGCGATTTCAGTTGCCGTTCCTTTGAACGCAGCATCCCCAAGGCTCTTTCCTCCCCGCCGAGGACTCTGGCAGCCACTGCCCAGAAATTCACTGTCTGAAGAAGCCATCAATCGCAGATTGTTCACGCTACAAATGAATATACGTGCTGGCGCACTGCTGTCAGTGGCAATGGCTTCCGTGGAATAATGCCTTGCCGTAATTGACAGCAGCGCTATACCTTGGACGTTTCCCTATATAAGCGGGTTTCCACCAGCTTATCTCCCTAAAATGGTGTTCGTGAAATCTAGCCTTTATGCTATAAGTAGCAGTGTAGTGAGAATCTCGCTTCGGTACCTTCTTGGTTTTGCATGTGCTTCTTCATTGTGCAAACGAGTAGATCGAGAGTATGTGGGTGCATGGTCGTCCCGAAGCTCTATGTTGCAAAGATTCAAAAGGAACATCAGCAGGTGTCGATCCTGACCGCTGTTTAAGCAATGCTTAGACTGGTGCTTAACTGAATTAAAAGAAGTGAGATATTTCTCGCCCGGAGCACACACAACAGATGCAGCGCTTTGAGACGCAGCGTTGACACAGTTGCAGTGTGCGCAAAAGGAGCGCTGCTGTATCGCATGGAATATAGAAGACATTACTGCAAGAACGAATACACGCTGCGGAAACGAGAGATGGCTAATAGGGGCGTCAGGAGAAAGCGTCATGGCACGAAGTCCCGGGATGACCATTTCATCGCACGGTACTGCAAAGACGGGGCAGATATTTGCTTTCTGTACGTGACAAGTAATGAAATCTTTTTTTTTGCGAATTTTCTTGGCATAGGCGGCACAAAAAAAAAAACTCGAAGTCTTTCCAATTCCACACTTGTGAATAAAAAAGCACACCCTACAATAAAATGAATGACTAAAAGAGCATTTCCCTTCGGCTGTGTGTTTGTTTATTTGTTTGTCTTCTGTTATTGGCTCATAACCACTATGGAGGATTGGCGAAAAGCGAATAGAATTGGAAGGTGATTAGTGATTTCTAAAAAAACAACTGAGATAATTGCGAAAGAAATAAAGCAATAGAAAATTACAAATAAAACTAAATTTAACTAAATATTTTGGAAATAACTATAAAAATCAATTGTCCTGCTGCCTCCTTCGTTTTCAAGCCACGCTTTCTGCAGAGTGGCATACGAATGGTTGTTCCAGGGACCGCACAGAAACATCTTTGCGATAAAAGAAGGTTTCCTGCTTTTCTTTCTGAGAGCGTCTAATACTATTATGGATTGAAGTTCATTACAGATGGATCGAACGCTACGTTAGTAACATTCGTTGTAGATAAGCTTGTCTTTGGATAATTGGCCACAATCAGTTTCTATATTAAATCTTATCACGTCGTACAAAGCATTCTCTCAATTTGCGCAAGCAGTGCTATACGTATAATTGAAAACTTATATCTAACGCTTTAAAGTGTCTGTGTTCGAGCGAACGTTGAGAAACCATTCTCGAATTATTTTTTTTAGGCTTTTCCCTTTCATCTTTCTTGTTCAGCACGAATGACACGTAATTTGTTGGAACCGAGAACTAGCTAATCGAACCGATACATTGAACCAGTGATGAGGTACTTTTTTTTTTTTGCTCTCACCTCCTGTTGATGGCGGCGTTAACGAACAAAGACGCGTTATGGCTGTGGCTAAGGTGGTTGTTCTCGCAGGAATGCAAAGCATGGTACATTTATTTTTTTCAGCGGCTTCATAGCTCCGTTCTTTTCACACCGATTGTCATGCAAGATTTTTATGCTCTTTGCCTCGTTCCTTTCTAATAACTTAGTAAGCAACGCTGAAACCTCTCTTTCGCATGAGTACATGTCTGGCATTGCACTTAGTATAAGTTATCATTTTCATAGCCTTATCCTTAGTTACGCATGGAAGTCACGCCGAACGAAAGAGCGTCTAGATTAGTGAGTACTTTCTTGATCTTTGGGACACAAGCTTGCTACACGTGTATACTTATTAACGAAGTGCACTTTATTTCCAGCCTTTCTTGCCAGGAGGAAAAAGGGGGAAGTAACACGGTGCAAGCGTTCGTGAGGAAATCATACGAGTCGCATATCTGTCTTGCTGAGGTGAGCTATCAGTTTGCTTTCTTGTTTTCTACGCTATTGTCTGAACTGGCGCGCGTGCAGCCGTCGCAAGATAACTCGTCACGGTGTCGTGAAGTTGTGACAGCGCTGTCTCTCTGAGGCTTGCGTTTCCCGCAGACCGGGCAGATTCCTCTCTGTCTTTGTGCAGGAACAAAGAGGAGCGGAAAGAATGATCAAAGATGCTGTGTCTTGTAACGCGTAGAATTTAGTGCGACATCCTTTTCTGGTGTTTGACAGAATGCTTGCAGTTGACCCTGCAATGTCACCTGAAAATGTATCTTTAGTGTCACGTCATACATGGTCGTCGGTTATAAATCGCGCTTTCTTACCTATGCCGGAGCTCCCGGCTCAAATATGACGCCTTCTTATCGTCATTGCACAGCCAATAACGGAATGCAAAGTTTAATGGCAACGTTGGTTTTCAGAACCACATTTGTCTCTATTCTAAACGTTGTGCAATGGGGAGGACGCAGCGCGAACATCGCTTACCATTTTTATTTACTCCTAATTCCACATATGATCGAGTAGGTTTGAGACAGATTCAGAGGAGTTTGGTTCTGCTTAGCTTTCCTTCAACTTCTCTTTCTTGAAGACACCGTTTCTTAAGTACAGAGTATATTCTTTCTTGGAGTCCATTTCTTTCTGCTCGGGGACTCAGTCGTGCATTGACACTTATAATAAATCTACACTATCTAACCACTCTTTGCCTCAATTTCTCTCTCTTATATCACATACTCGTACCAATCATGGCTATAATAACAGGTTGTCATAAGCAATTCTTGAATTTATCATTACTTGTTTCTTTCGAGGAAGCTGAATCACAGTGAAGAACGTATTGGTGTTGCACAAGTATTTCACAAAATTTCTATGTTGTGACAGTAATTTGGTCTCCTAAACCTTTTGCTGCTGTAACGTCCCGGAAAGTCGAGACGTTACAAGTGAGTATGCCGCAGTGAGCACGCTGCAGGTAAAGTGAGAGAATGGTGAAGTGATCGTTATTTAGTAAGGAAGTGGTGCCAGAAAAGATTGAAATATTAGCCGTTCAGGGTAGAATACCCTTATGAGAGCAGGCTGTCGGCGGGTTGAATTTACAGCTAAGCAACAGTCTTTATCGCGACAGAAAATACCTTTAAGCAATTATCAGATGTGAGGCTAAGCGAGTCCTTTCAATTCATCCGACTGTCTGTAAGGAATATGTAAACTTGTTAAGCCACGTTTCAATGAAAATAGAGTATATTGCACATTAGGAAACACGAAACGCAAGTATGATGGAAACGTGTGAAGAAAAAGGAAATAATCAACATGCACTGAAATTGTTGGGCTACTTTTAAAGGGAAACGTACACCAAAGAATACTGCAAAAAGTCTATATTAATTAAGGGGCATTTTATACCTAGCAACATGATACTTCGTATTGTAGCGCAAATTAACATTTCTTTACCTTTATTTCGCATGCTCAGCTACCCTTAGTCCCTATTTCTGACACCGCCTGCCATAATATTGAAATATATCCGCAAAGCAAGATGTAGTAATCCCACCTAAGCCCTCTGAAATTAAATACAAACTATGTATTTTTTTTCTCCTTAGTTAAAGAGTAACATTTTCTTCGCTTTCATCATCTTCATATGATGCATTTGTGCTATATGTCTGATAAACGTATAAGCAAAGCCAGTGTCATACTGTGGTACTATAGCTGCCAATAGGCCTTCTCGAATCGGAGCAAAAGCAATCTGCCCATACAAAAGCTAGACCAAAGACTGAGGACATTAAGGAAGCACAGTTTATTTTTCATCCGAATTCTTGCACGTCAAGAATAATTTTGCGTACGAACACTGCTTCAAATTATCTACAGGCCGAAACGGATCACCGCTGAAACTGGGCGAATGACATATCTATCCACGTACAAACATCGTGTCCATCAAAGTTCCTGTGGCTAGCCGGAGATGCTCTGCACAACGGCACCTACAAATTTACTCGCATGTCATCGATCCTAAATGGCCGAATGAGTTAGTCTTCTAGAGTAGACAGGCAGTAGTGTTTTATGAACCCCACGTATGCCATTCCAAAATGCTCAGGTGAAACGTTTTTCAAAAAGTACTCATGTGGAAGTGATGGTCCTGAGCCTGCTAAGAGCACGTTCTGGGGCGTTCAGAACGTTCGGGGTCTTAGAGGGGTCTGGAACCATCCATAGGGCTGTCGAAAAAACAGTGGGCGGACAGCATGCACTGCTGCGAGCACCTCAGCTAAATTTTAAGGTCATGTGGGGTGCGTAGTGCTCGTAGCGCCAAATCACCTTTTTCTCAAACACTCACTTCTCAGCAGAGACCTCAGCAGTAAGGGGTCTTTGAACGCTATCACGTTCCACTCTTATATTCGGTTCAAATGTATCTCATTGTTATTACGTGTAACTACCAAAGGATAAACCGCAACTATATTTTTTTAAATCCCGGCGTAACACGCCATAATTTCCCGAAATAAGTTATTCCTTTATTTGCTTTTATTATGCGAAAGAACTTGGGAGCTAAAGGCTGAAGACATAATATAAGATTGAGGGGCCGGAAGGACTCCGCTGAAAGGCGCCTTTTCAGCCCTGAGAGCTTCAGCGTTGTGTATACAAGGCGTAGCACATAAATGTTCCCAATTGTCACATAACGGCAAACAGAAAAATGGAGAAATCGCTACCCAGTTCCTACTTTCTGAGCAGAACTGCGTCGGTGCACGGATGAGTGAACGCGTAGCGACAATGGCGACGCCCGCACGTATACATGCATATGGAGCGGGCCGAGCGGACCCGAAGGCATTATAGCACTCAGCGAGAAACTTGTGCGTGATCACGCGCAATTTCCCGCTGTAGCCAGGCGTTATAGTTTTGCTCGGTTTACTGTTAGATGAAAGCGTTTAAACGTGAAGGTTCACAGCTCGGTTGCGAAGTACAGAGCGGGAGAGCGCGTGTTGAGAGCCCATTAATAACCAACGAACACGATGGACAAACGTCGCGCTGGCGAACTTGAGCACGAAACGTGCGTATTCGGCGCGTCCAGTGAGGGGGGAGGGGGGGTGGACAGTGCAAACAATTAGGCTCGTGATGCGAATGGATCTCCGTAAATGCTGAATAATTACCGTTTGTATGTCTATACGTTCCTGAATGCGATGTTCAGATGCGGCTCTGTTGTATTTGGGTCGCAGAAAGAAAGAAAACACGCTGCTCGGCTTTGCGCGTTTTCACATAACGAGTTTCATTGTCACTGTATATATCCATCTGTTTGTGAATTATGTTATGTTGACTGTTCTGTTGTGACTGTATGTGATAATGCATTTACACGATGTATGTACCACCCGCTGACTAGACAATGGGGACAATATCTTTTGTACTTTTGAGACTTTCATCTACATAAGTGTGGAGACATTTACATTGTATATTGTATGTACCATGTATTCCTTACGTCATAGTCTTCCTGTGGAAACGTTGCGTGATAGGTCCTGATGCTTGTGTGAAAAGACTATTTCATATGTAACCTTGAACCCTGTACGATGTATGACGGAACCACTCAAGAGATGAGGAGTAGCCGGCGCCTTAAACTGTGCGCCAACATCTCCTTATATCATATCAATAAAAAAAAAATCCACACACATGAAAAGCAAAACGAAAGCCCCCCTTTTTGCTGCCTCGAGCTATAGCATGCAACTCCTTACGTTATACGACTTTAAGGGCCTCGTAGGAGACTTTTATTGCGATAGCAATTATATGGACACTCCAGGTGCAATGCTGTCGTCGATGTCGGCGTAATTGTCGCCGTTGCCGTCGCAGTGAGGTTCCGTATGAATGAAAGCTTGTGAGGATTAGCAGACAAAAGCGGTTTAATCGTGCGTACGCTCGCGTGGAACGCTGCACGAATGCATGCCCTCTCCTGTGGCGCGAGAGGTAGCGGAGGGAGGCGAGGGAGGAGAGGCGTTCTGCGCCGGCGGCTGCTACGGTGCCTCGATGTCCTCCTAGCCCGCCGCTCCGTACAGAGTGGACACCACCAAGGCGTATACTACGGCGTCGTCCACGCGAATCACAAGTAGCAGACACCTTTGCCGGACGCCGCAGGGACGCGTTGCCGGCACTTGTGTGTTTTGAAAGCTGTGTGCGACGTGGCTAAAGAATGCGCCCCCGCGGGCCTCATCTTCAAAGCGATCTGCGATGTTTGCAGAGCGCGCGTAGTGCCGGTAGCTTCGTATGCGCTGTACTTTCGACGTTTCGTACACATTGAAGCAACAGATGTATGAAGGTGAATTGGCTCGCGGCTGCTTGCTGCGATTCCGAACTCCAGCGTTTTCACGGAGAGTTTACTCTCTCACTGAGCGATGTCTGTCCGTGTTTACCTGTGCGCACATGACACCGTGCTGGTTAATTTAGTTAAAATACGTTGACGGACTCGTAGGTTTGAATCCATCATACAATGTACAATCGAGACTACTTTTAAATGAAGTACTCCGTTTGTCATATATTCGCATTGGCTCACTTTCATGTGACTCGCCCTCGTATGTATTGCAAACATCCTGCTTTTGTATATGTGCTTTTTGTCGTGACTATAATTTTGGTGCGATTACTCACAATACATGACCGGTGACATCTGCGTCTGAGCAATACATTGTAACAAAACACAGCGTCATTGAGATTTTTCCCTGGTCGTTGCATATGTACAGAAATGTACACAAGGTTCTTGAATGACAGAGAGACAGAGAGAGAGAGAGAGAAATGCAAATGAGAGAAAGGCAGGTAGGTCAAAAACTTTCATTAAGATATTTGTCCGGAACTTGTTCATTTCATGGCCTTTACATTTTTCACATCAGCGGCATGCACTGCTTTGCTGGTTTCAAACTGATATTGCTCTAAAGCTCGTGTGATACTACCTTAGTAAAATGACAGAATACCTCGAAGCATTCATATAAGCTATGTCAGGCGCAATTTTTGAAACATACTTGTATATTGTTTTATGAAAAAATACACACTTGTCTTGACAGTGCGTAGTGTTCAAGAATTCGTTTGGAACATCTTTTGCAACGGCAATGCAGTTATTATTGACGTATGTGATTCCTCGACAAATTCGACAAGGAGGAGGCAAAACTGGAACGTGAGCCCCCCCCCCCCCCCCCTACCCGCACCGACCGCACGAAATTTCTCGCTATGACAGTGGTATGACTGTATGTTTGCGTATATATATATATATATATATATATATATATATATATATATATATATATATATATAGATGAAGGCTGGCCCACCAGGCGAAATCTTTGACAGTAAAACGGAACGCGCTGTGCGTCATGTTTCTTCTTTTATGCTATGCCAACGGGGCCAGTGTTTTTTTTTTTTTCGCCACCACAACTATACATGTATGTAGGCTGCAGTTGCGTGGGACACATGACATATACAGGTACAGATGTTAGCCGTGCTGTTGGTAGCAAATAAAAGCAGGCGATAGGGTGTATGCCGAAGGATTACAATCGGGTCTTCCTGCACACGCTCAAGCATCGCTGCGGTACGAGGTGCTGCGCGTAAGCGCGTTCACCTTGGCGTACGATAAGGAGCGCCCCATGTCTAATAACGTGTCACATGCTTCAAAAAACAACTTATAATCTCGTAAATGATAAATGAGTAAGCATTTAAAATAGCATTGACCTTTAGTACTATCTTTGCTTGTCTAGCACTCAGTTCTGTAGAAGAAACGGCCTGTCGCAGGGAAATGCTTGGTACTTTGTTCAGAGAAATAATGATGCCGAATTACTGCTATCTAACGCTGAAATAATATGCGCATAAGATATGGTGACGATGCACACGTGCATACTAAGTACGGACTCGTGTAAGGTCGGAACCCGTGTAAGGGTCCCACGCGTAACTTGGCAGCACAAGATTTGTAGAAGAAAAAAATATCCATCGGAGCAGCAGTCGCGTTTGGTGTTCCGATGCCGTACGTGCGCATCGACAAATGTTTGCGCACTGTGCACTTTTGCGTGATCCTGCCAGGTGGTGAGAGCTGCGAGTTCACCTTTGATGCAATGGTACATTCGGAGATCTGAGGTGTGGAGTAGTGACCGGCTGCGGTGGCACTATATTGACAAAAAAGTTCGGTCCCGTGCACTCTAAAAACAGTTGCAGCCTTTGGAGTGTATATATTCTCCACAAAACTATAATCGTCATCTGTCTTGCGCGCATTTCCATTCTTTAATGCTGCGAGCTCGGTACTTCCAAGTCACGAACTGCCTGCGCATATCAGCGTGACAGAGCATTCTCGACAGGAAGGTAGCGAGCGCAGCGTTTTCAAGAAACGAAACGCAAGCAAGACAGATGACGGTTATTGTTGTGTGGCAAATATACATCCCAAAGGGTGCATCTGTTTTTAGAGTGTGTAAAGGCCGCACCTCATCAAAATTATGAAAAATAAATGCGGCTCTTACACGAGTCTCTACGACATACTATAACGCTGCGGCTGGTCACTGACCCTTGCGACGCGGTCCTCGAGGTCTCCTCCTTTGAGTTGAGTCCGCTGTCGGTAGGTGTCATGCTCAGCACGACCAGGTCGGGGCACACGTGCTTTTGCCGATAGCTGGTCGCAGTCACGGTCCCGCCTTCGTGGGTCAGGTTCGGCCTCACGCCGTACGCCGTGTGGCAGTGACTGAGGAGCGTGACACTGAGTCATTTCTGCTCTTCCGCAGAAAGAAAATTCGAACGGAACGGGAAGTAAACCAACGATTTTGTTTACAAGTCGTTAAAGGTACACATTCTTCTTCGTAGACTTTATTCTTGGATGTTTTTTCTCCTTCCAAGAATAAACTTTACGTACTTATGTATTCTTCTCAATGCATTGTAATGTTACATTTACTCTAGTTCCCATCTCATAGCTTATGCTAATGTAGAACTGAAAACGTCTCATGCCATTGTTTGCATGCAACCCATCTCTAGTGGGCAAGCTTTGGTCTAGAGGGAATAACACCTTTTGCCTGCCCTTTTTTTTCACGCAGTTGAAGCGGAACAATAAAGTTTTTAAAGTAAAGGACACTTATAAATAAAGGATACATTATAAAGTAAAGGATTTGTTCTGGTACGCCTCCAACTTTGTTGGTACTGTTTTACTTCTCGGGCCCGCTTCCTCAGACACCCAAGGAGCGTATATGATTGAAGGGATGTTGTTGGCTTTCCGAGATTTTCTGTTTGCTAAAGTTGCTGCGTTTGAGGAGCCTTTGCAGAGATTCATTATTCCAGCTGCCGCTTTCTCGCCTGAAATAATGAGCTGAACTCTGAATACGTGTGGGCTTCCTGGACACACAGAGTACAGCATTCCGTAGTCTCAACCTTCTTCTGCGCGGCTAGTCAGCTGCACAAAGCGAATATTAAGCACGAAGGCTGTGTTTAAGAATGAAGAAAGTAAGAACATCTACAAAATGACCACTATGCGCGATCGGTTCAGTTTCAGTAGTTTCAGCACAGCGTATAACACAGTACTAGTTAAGTTGGTCACGTAGCCAAACCGCGCTCATCGGCATTCGCCGGAGGCCCGCATATGTCGAACACGCACTTTGGCTTTTCACTGCTGGCAGAAAGTCAAGCCTGCGCTCTCATTAGTACTTGTTTCCCGTCACGTTCAGCTTGAACACTCAGACTGAACTTCTGTGGCGCTGAACGTACTACGACGCCAGAAGTCCTGCTTTTAGAGTGCAGAGTCATCTTCTATGGATAGCGAAATACTAGCTCGAATGGCCGACCTGACTTTGCTTTCCTATGTATTTATTGAAAACGCGGCATGAATTAACGCATATTGTATATAGTTTGTTTCTCTGCATTCCTTTTTATAATATAGCCCCCAGAATATTTTCAGATGGGAACTACGACCGCTCACAACCGTGAAGCGTGAGTATGGGTTTGAGATTTGAATTGTAGTTATAGAGCGGATTAGTAAATAAAGGGAGCTCTTATGCAATCCAATAACCTGAAGCGGAGCACACACACACACACACACACACACACACACACACACACAAACACACACACACACACACACACACACACACACACACACACACACGCGCGCGCACACACACACACGCACACACACACACACACACACACACGCACACACGCACGCACGCACGCACGCACGCGCACGCACGCACGCACGCACGCACACGCACGCACACGCACGCAGGCACGCACAAATTTGCGTGCTGATTAGTCTGCCTCTTATGTTAAACCTGGAATTCAAGTGCTGAGGCATGGATTTTTTCTCTCGGACATTCTAATGCCGTTCTGTAACATTTAATAGCACAGTGAATTCTTTCTTTTTTCACTCCTGAAAAAGTGATGTTGACGTCCTTGCAACCTTTGTTTGACGCAGAAGCCACGCCTGCTGTCATTATCGAGGCCATCTAATTGTTTCTACAATGGGGGTGCTTCTCTGAGCAAAAGAATTTATGGCGGAACACTGTGTCATGCTGCGGGAAAAAGAACGGAAGAAAAGATGGAGTATATGTTTTGAGCAACTTAACTCTATATCGCTAGATTGTCTCTAGAACAACCGCCTGAACGGGCCACCCTCAGAACTCCCAAAGAAATCAAGTGAAAAAAAACTCAAACGCACACACAAAGGTGGCAGGGATGGATAGCGGTCCAGAGCTGTAGCAACTGTTCGATATTGTACCATTTTTCAAAAAGACGAATCATACGTTCGACAAAGAGAAAAGTCTTTCAAAGCAAAAGTTGATAAAGCAAAGCACTACTCGCGGCTAACGAGAATTTGATGACCTGGCCTTCTTTCACTTCTTGTTTTTCGGCTGAGGGAAATGCTTGTCGCGCGTATCATCGGTGACTAAAAGAAATGGTGGCCGTCAATCAACACCTTCCTCCTTTACTCGTCCAGCGGTTGTTACCAGAGAACGGTGAAAGCTGTCATACAAGAAAAATTTTGGGGGGGGGGGGGTGCTCACTTAGCAATGCTTGAGAGCTCATCGTAATGCAGTATTTAAGTAAAGCTTGGACAGAAACAATATTTGTTTTTGGCAGGCCTGACTCAGGTTATTTTAAAACCAGCTGGCTTTCTGTTCCCCATCGTTTTTCTTTAGAAAGCGTGAGGGGATGATGGCACCATGTACCGGGCGTTGCGAAAGAAATTGAGAAGCGGGTTTTGTGGATATGCACGTAGACTGGCACTTTCTTTCGGAATATGAAGCACGTGGAGCGGCAGATGGCAAGTACACGCCTCGAATAACAGTATTGGCACAGCGAAAGAAGAGGTGTCTTCTCGTAACTCTTCAACATACACGATTGAAGCCGATAGCGGAGATGTTGCCAAATCCCCGGAGTTTGTTGAACGTTCACGTTGCTCTTTGTAGAGTCGACGCTTTATCAGCAGGTGTAGAGCAGTAAATATTTTAACCTGGTTGCTTATGCAAGGCGGGAAACAACGGGGCGAAGCAAAGCCACGTATCTCGTTTCAGAAGGACGCTCAGTGTCTAGGTAACTTCACCGAAGTTCCCTGCAGGATGCGGTGTTGCACCAGATCGCATGTTTCTCTTTGCTATACCTTAAGAAGAAGCTCTAACTTGGGTGAGAACTCTTATTACTCTATTCAAATATGTATCAAGATGCCGACCGCAGTGGCTTAGTGGCTGTGCTGTAGCGCTGCTATGCACCAGGTCGCGAGCTTAAATCCCGCGAGTTTTTCTTTTCTGAAACTGTCATCGCAGATGTCTATCTAAAAAAAAACTGTTCAGAAATTTTTTGAGGCTTGGGGAAGTGACTGGTTTATGTGAGAAAGCCAAAAATAAAAAAAGAAGCAGAGAGGAAGCGTATTCTATGTCTGAGCTACACAAACCGAAATTCATGTTAGCAAGTTCTTCCAGCTATCGACTAGGACAAGTTTATTATATAAATATAGGAACCAGCATCCCGAGGCTCCCATGGAAAGAATAAGAGTATGGGAAGGGCGTTGACATTTCAGAATTTCTCCCTCCTTTGAGAGTTTTCGGGCGCCAGATGCTAGCATTCCGCCTTTATCTCAGTTTTTCCCGCTTTTGACCAGTAAAAACTATGCTGCCAGATTTATTTTACGGAAAGATCAGGCTTGGTTTACATGTCTCCTGCAGAAAGCAAGAAAAAGAAACTTAGTGGTAGGTCAAGCTAAATGAGTAGTCGTCGTTTTTTTTTTTTGGGGGGGGGGGACGTGAACGTATTTATCATGCTGTACGTACGATTGGGCTTAACACTTTCGTTACCACTAGAAACGCGCTTGTTTTCGGTGATTTTAAGATTGAACATTTTATTTCATGACGTAGTAGTCGTAACGGATTCTGTCATGCACAAAATTATAGCCGATCATTGGGGTTTTGCATGGATGGATTGTAGTAATGACTGCTCAGACAATGTTTTTATAATGGTTATGTGAAACTGCCAAAAGGACCTCAAGGGAGACAAATGAAAGTAATAATTTATTATATTTAGTATAAATACTATGAGTAAAAAAATTCAGATATACAATATATCACGCTGTTTTCTAGTTCCCAACTATTATAATTCACATAAGGCAAACAAATTAATATGAAAATTTTCTGCCGTCAATACTGCCGTTCTTTCTCCCGTGAACGTACGGCAGGAAAGCCGTACGTTCACAATTCTGAAAACGAGTAAGTTCCCACTGTACAGAAAGCGTTTATTTTTACTCATTGCAGCAGTCAAAGGATTTATTTTTTACTTCATTCTTTAGGTTCGAGAGGTAATGGTTGTTAGTTCACAGAAGTATGCAGAAAACTGCTCATAACTGATTTTGCATTCGATGAGCTTTTCTGTGGAAGCAAGGTGGCCTAGTTTGAGTTCCGCTGGCACAGGAGCCTCCACATGCCTTGTTCAGTTCGTGTACAGTACTACGCAGTAAAGTGAAGTGTTGCACAATATTGTAAAGTAATGAAGATTGGAACTTGCACAGTTGTTTAAAATGTAACAGATCAGAAAGCTACGCAAACTATGGCTGGGGGTTGTTCTGAAATGGACTGCATGTCTTGTGTGAGTGAAAACTCCCCAAGACGGGAATGATTGCCCGTAATAATTTGTCAATGTGCTGTGGAAACGCTTACCAGTTGAAGCGGCCCGTGGTGGGAAATATAAAACTGCACTTATCATTAGTCGCACAAAATTATAAAAAAAATAACACGCACTCATGAGCATAGACCGTTATTTGACAGCCATACGTCGGATCGCAAAAACAGCCATACGTCGGATCGTAAAATTCACAACCGGATAGAATATTCTGTCTTGACTGCTACTCTCATTTAAAATTACGTTGCATTGTCGACCAAAGCGCAAACTTAGCATTTCTTTTATTGAATGAGTGCTAGAAGCACTGGAGGCAAGATTCAACTACACCTTCATTGGAAGCTTTTCTTTTTTTTCTCCAGACTTAATCCCAATCTGTCAAAATTGTCACATCTTACATATAAGCAATGTTCAGTCGTCATTTCCGATGCCGCACGAGGTGGCTAGTGGAAATCCAACGGGAATGCTTAAAATCGTGTAGAACTGTCGACCAAATTGATCGATTTACGGAATCAATTTAGCGAATAGCGGAATTCATTCAGGCTATGAAAAATCAAAGACAAGAAATATGTGAGAAAAGTCAGCGGCAATTATTCAAGCAAAAGCAACAAAGCGTGGATGTGGACAAAGGTGAGGTGGGATAGGGTCGTTTTAATAGTAGATGCAAGAGACGTCTGTGAAGAAAAGAAAAGAAGGAAAAAGAGTGTCACAAAACCGATGGAAAACGTAGATAACAAAATTAGTATGAACAATCGATTTTGGGCGCTGATTCGAACGTACTGCTTCCTTAGAGTACGGCAAAAGCGCTGGCCGCGAATGCGTGACTGCAGCCGTGGCGAGCTGCAGAGGTTGCAGCACTGTGCATTTCTACATGTCTACATCTATCCGTTACTCTTTTCCTATAGCGTCTTCGCTCTCAAAATGTTCTGCCGCTTTTCCTTCCTTTGGCTCTCATACTACCGCTCATACAGAGACCAACCACTACAACGCACAAGGCCACTATGACATTCCTGCAGTCATAACGGCGTTCCCACAGCCTTACAAGCAAGGCATCGAACTGGAACTGAACCAAAAACCGAAAAAAAAGCGTTATCTTTTTTTTTTCCCCTTGAACTGGAACGGAACGGGAAAGTTACGATTTCTTGTTCACTTCGGAGTGAAACAAAAAGCAAAAGCTCTCGGTTTTTGGTTCAGGTTAGCCACTTTTTCTGAAGCTTTACATCCATGCATCACCTATACTTGTGGCTTAGCCATGCTACCCAATTTGTAAATACACGCTATCTCTCCGTGATGTTAAAGGTAGCAGCACCGTCAGTACGGTTTTCAGCGTATTGCGTCAAGTAGAAGACTATGTGTTGTGTTAACGAGACAAAGTTTGCAAGCATCTGACGCTCTTCGTTAACGCCAATTAACAACACGCCGTTCAGATAAAGAGTTTTACTGGCCCTTCGACAGGGCATATCAATGAAGCGAGCCGTCAATTTGTCGCCAGTTGTCACGTTCTAGTGCCTGTCCTCATCATTACTCTACAGCCCCTCATTTTTCTCCTCATCCCTTTCTCCATGAGCAGAGTAGCACACTGGAGGACCTCTCTGTGTTTCGTTAATATATTCTATCTTCTCTGTTTCACTCCCTCAATAAAGCTTCGCTTCTCGTAGACTCCAGCATTGGTGTTGGACGTAAGTAATTCTGTTGCAACTACGTGACATCTGAAGAACATACAGATCTTTCAGTGCAGCTTACCAGCAGCATTGGGCTTTTGTGCTGACTTCCTGTTTTGTTCTTCCATCATGCAAAATTAATTGACCCGATTCGAACTGGTTTGAAACTTTATTTTATCGCTCCGGAGCTGAACTGGAACTGGACTGCTTCCAGTTAACCAAAGCAAAAAAAAAAAATCTGGAACAATATATGCTTCACTTCCACACTCTGCTTGCAATACAGTAAGGCAAGACTCGTGCAACAGCTATAGACCAAAAAGTAACAAAACTTTGTTTGTTCTCTGCACGCACCTCAATCCGCTTCTCTGCTTTCTTCGCGATTACGCTGCGCCGAGTTTTACCGTCGTAAAGAATTACAAACTAAGGAACAAGGACGCAGATGGACGGCTGCATCCTTGTTGCCCTCTTTGTAGTTCCTTGCCAGTGCAAAACTCGGTTTGCCAGTGCAAATCGTGAACGAGCACTGACTAGCCTCTTTCATTGCTTTACTCTCGTTTGCTTCTCTTTTTCTTTTTCTTTGTTGAGTGACTGCATGTGGCACTATAGCTTCCAAAATGTTTCCACGTGTCCGATTCTTCCTTGCGGTTTCAGTGTACCGGCTCCACGTTGCTCTCTCGCACATTCAGTTGCTCCATATCTATCTTGTCAGCTTCAGTTTGCCTCCCATCATTTGCCCGCGTACTCTTGGTGAGTTCCGAGAGTTCGATGCCAATTCAGGGCGCATGGCAACCGGCACTTTCTTTCGGGCGCACTGAAACGCTCTCTCATTCATCGACTCCGTAGCGGCAATGTACGTTCACACACGTCACTTCTCTGCTGCTACCGGGCGAAGGAGGATGGGGGCTTCATCAAGGCAGTTCCTACATCGTAGACCGTCCTTTATCTTGGCTTCTTTGTTTTCTTTTTGTTTTCCTTTCCATTTGATTACGGTAGTCGCTTTCACGCCACGTCTATACAGCTCATCTCTTTCTGCCGCTTCGATTGTCCAGGACTGTCTTTCGTTTTCCACTTGGTTGAATCACGGCGTGTCAACGCATGCGGAACTACAATAGTGGTGCCAGATGCACATCTGTGATATCTGAGCGAAGGGCTATAACAAAAAAGAAAAAGAAAGAACAGAAAGGAAAGAGACGGCCGAGAGCTCTTTGAAGAAAAGGACTCCAGAGAACGACTGCGAGACCCGAGTTTTTCGAGGATTGCCTGGGCTTGCCTTTCCTTTTAGTTTTTCAATGTCTCTTTCCTGTTTAGCTCCTCTATGATTCTTACATTTTTTTCGTGTTCATTGCTCCTTCTGTTTTTAAAAGCGCAGTACATATTATACCATTGAAGTTTGGAAAGCGTGGAGATATGGTCCCGTTCTGTTTGGTCTGGTCCTTTTAAGCTTGTTTTGTGATAGGTTCTTTTGATCTTTTAATACAACGTTCTGTGATTCCGGTTAGAAGAGAAGCAAACGTACAGAGAAACTTTCCGATCAGTTTTTTTTATCAAATGAATGCATAACACGCAATCTGGTTCAGTGTGTAAGTATAAAGTTTTAGAGCCCAACAAGCGACGCCGTAGTCACAGAGGTCTCTTTCGGCCAAGCACATGGAAGGTGAGCATCTTTTCTGGAGATCATCAATTATTTCGCCTGTCCAATTTTTTCTAGTCACTAAGCGATACCCAATTTTCACTTGGCCTTGTTTGGCTGTGAATCGCTAACGTGTCACCAGTTACTTTAGTGCTTCAATGCATAAACCAGCGTTTTCTTTAAAAAAGCAACTGGAACGCCAATGCATTTTGTCGGACACATTCAAAATTCAAGATTAATATCTCGAAACTAATGCAGTCCTGAGAATTCGTTCAAAGTGGATACGCCTTGCGAACTCGCCGGCTATAATTCCTAGATTTAAATATGCACCGTAATGTAATCCAATAAGAAGTTAATTAGTGTAATTCGCTTAATAAACTGATGATACATTTTGATTTCTAACAGAACTAATGCGCGACTCATTGAGTAATTTATATGAAGGGTTACAATAGTGCTATCTGCAACAGGCAATCTTTGAAAATGTTGGACCTTCTAAAAGTACCCAGTAATGATAATGCGCATTCACAACGTACTATCGCGCTCAATATGTGTCGCAGCACGGGCATACACCCATCAGTTCTTTAAGTAATAAAAATGACCAGCACAATTTTTCCGTGTAAACTGGGCGGTAATAGTAACCGGAAGGGCGTACAGCAATTTCTTTGTGTAGGCACTGGCAGGCTGCCAAACGGGCACTAGCTGTGCGGCAACATTCCAACACTTACTCACACTCACCCACAAAAGACAGACTTGCATGTTGCAAGTCATATTGAGCGCGATAGTACATCACTTCGAGCCTTTGACAACTCCTGAGTGGGTGATGCGCAAATTACGGTGCATTCAACATTCTATGCATGTTAGAGAAGGCCAAGCGTTAGAAAGTCATATTATTTATTGATATGATATACGGAGATGTTGGCATACAATTTAAGGCGCCGGCTACTGCTTATCTCTTGAGCCGTTCCGTTATACGTCAGATCTTTTAATACAACTTTCTGTGATTCCAGTTAGAAGAGAAGCAAACGAACAGAGAAACGTTCCGATCAGTTTCTTTATCAAATGAATGCATAACACGCAATCTGGTTCAGTGTGTAAATATAAGGTTTTATAGCCCAACAAGCGACGCCGTAATCACAGAGGTCACTTTCGGCCAAGCACATGGAAGGTGAGCATCTTTTCTCGAGTTCATCAATTATTTCGCCTGTCCAACTTTTTCTAGTCACTAAGCGATACGCCATTATTACTTGGCCTTGTTTTGCTGTGAGTTGCTAGCGTGTCACCTGTTATATGATCAAAACGTCCAAGGAAATGCGTTGATGTTGCTGGCATACAGGGTTCAAGATTACATATCAAATAATCTTTTCACACAAGCACCAGGACTTATCACGCAACGTTTCCACAGGAAGACTATGACGTAAGGTACACATGGTACATACAATATACAATGTAAATGTCTCCACAGTTATGTAGATAAAAGTCTCAAAAGTACAAACAATACTGTAGCCTAATAACATTCTAAGTCATTTGACGTGGTTTATGTTCAAGTTCAAGTTCAAGTTCAAGTTTATTCATCAATGATGTCAGATTTACAAGAATTGTATGCAAAATGAGCACTACACAGGGAGTCCCAAAGTTACAAACTGTCAGGGGGACTCCCGTACATGAAAAAATAAAAAAAGACAATACAGATCGAACATTGGTTACGGTGGCATTACAAACTAAATAAAAAACAGCGAGAGAAAAAAAGAACTCAAAACTGTTTAGTAAGGCAATAAATTGCGAAGAAGACTTCTGTAGTGAACAAGCAATGCAAATGTAAAATACAATACAAATATGAGTAATAAACGTGTAGTACAATAGCTAAGTCAATTATGATTACAATCACAAAGGCAGTGGCTAGGATGAAGAGAGTTGCTGCATAAAGTATTTCTTAACCTGATTCTTGAATATGTGCTCTGTGGGGGATGATTTTATGGTATGTGGAATAGAATTCCATAGTTTTATTCCCGCAAATGTGGTAGTGAACTTACCATAGTTTGTGCGCACTTTAGGCAAAAGACGATTATCGAGTTCAGAGAACCTAGTAGTGTTAGTATTTACAAAAGTTTCAGTAACAAAGCCATCTATGTGTGCAATATTACGAAATAACTTATAGATCACGATTGTTAATTTTAACTGAAAGAGCTGATGACGAGGATGAATGTTTAAACTGCAATAAAGTGGCGTTGCATTCGATAGGAAATGGCTGAAAGTCATGAGGCGAATCGCCTGATTCTGCATGCGTTGAAGTTGGCTGAGGTGAGCGAGGTATGTGTTTCCCCAGGCTGATATGCAGTAAGATAAATGGCTGTGAATGTGTGCATGATAAAGGGAATGGATAATGTGTGGCTGAAAGTACGAGCGGGTTTTGATTATGGCGCGTATTCCAAACGATATCTTACGGACAAGTGACTGCGCATGAAGATTGAATTCCAGATGCCTGTCTAAAACTACGCCAAGAAACTTAGTGCTAACAGATATTGGTATTAAGTTGTTTTCAAGACGCACCGATATAGAGTTCGAAATTAGTGTCGGGGAGGAATGAAAAACCATAAAAACCGTTTTTAGAGGATTGATGCACAACATGTTCTTTTGACACCAGGAAGTTAGGTTATGCAGATCAACGTTAACATTTCGCTGTAGCTCGTCGACATCGTTAGCACAAGTAAAAATAGTGGTGTCGTCTGCATATAATATACAGTCTGTAGTGGTTAGAACATTAGGTAGGTCGTTGATAAATAGCAGAAACAGCAGCGGGCCAAGGATCGAGCCCTGAGGAACGCCTTGATATATGTTCTTAGCAGATGAGAGTTTGCCGTCAATCTGAACAACTTGAGTACGATTAGTTAGGTAGCTAGAAATAAGCTGAAGTGCTGGGCCAGTTATGCCGTAAGATTCAAGTTTATGTATTAGAATTTTGTGATTAATGGTGTCAAAGGCTTTTGTTAAATCTATGAATACACTTCCAACCAGCAGGCCTTGGTCGAGTGCCTTCTTGACTTTGTCGGCAAAGGTTAGAAGCGCAAGCTCAGTTGAGCAACCCTGCCGAAAGCCATACTGTTTAGGTGATAGTAGATTAAATTTTGCTAGGTAGGATGATAAACGTGTATGAACTAGTCGTTCAATGATTTTACTGACAAATGAAAGAATACAAATAGGCCTGTAGTTATTCAGAAGTTCACGATTGCCTTTTTTGTGAACAGGTGTTATTTTACCAACTTTCAGAGAACTGGGAAATATGCCTGCTTTAAACATTTTGTTAACAATATCGGCTATGATAGGAGACAGTTCATTAGAAACTAACTTGATACGTGATGGGTGAACAGAGTCTAGGCCAGGTCCAGTAGACCTAAGCGAAGATATAACATGAAGAACTTCCTTTGCATTCATAGGTCGCAAGTAAAAAGAATGTAGATGACGAGATGTAGATGACGAGATGTTGTTGTTATACAACAAGCACGGATTATGGGCGTTATGCGCCATTGCTATGGCTCAATCCTAGCTGCAAGCACACAAAATAAACTTCTGATTAAAATTCGCGGCGACAATTCTCATAAGCATACACCCAAGTGTGGTATATATGTAATGCACAACACACACACACACACACACACACACACACACACACACACACACACACGCACACGCACACGCACACACACACACACACACGCACGCACACACGCACAAATACATATATATCTATGCGTGAGCATGTTATCACTAACGTTACTACATAAAGATGTGCGCTAATTCCGTAATTAAACAATGTGCGTAATTTCGTTCACCACTGAGTAGCCTCTGCTACGCTTTACAAAAGCCGCTTTACTTACCCTAGCGATGACCCGTTATACACTCCAGCTCCACGACTGCTAATTTTCTGGTCGTCAACCACATTTGAATGCTGCTTTTGTAAAATAGGTTCAGATCCAGCAGTACTAATTACATGGTGCATTTGAAGCTGCTGATTTCAGCACCAAGATCGGATGTGACGTCTTTTGTGGGTTTTTAGAACGCGTACCTCGTCAGCCGCTTCAATATGGGACTTCTAACTAACTTAACCTTTTACCTACAATAAAAGCGTGTGCACAGTCTGCGTCATTACAACAGTTTTTTTTTTCACAGCGCGCTTGAGGACTCGGAAGAATTTACTTGTGCGTGAGCTCATATGGTAGGCCCCAAAGATCCATGGTAATACCTAGACATATAGACAATGAGAACAACGATAAGCAGCAAAGAAACATGATGTTCCCTACTCCCTTACGCCTGTTACTTAGCCGTATTCATTTCTGATAAGAAAAACACTATATACATTTTTTTTCTCAGTGTGTGTGAAAAGGATAGCTGGCACGTTCTTCATACACATGACTTCTATATGACTGAAGTCAAAGCTCTTGCTTTGTGTTGGATTTATGCTGGCAAGGGTCAGCATAAAGCTCACCACAATTTCTCCTATGGTTTTGTTATCAAGTACTTGTATATTGGTGAAAGTATGTATCAAGTAAGCATATTGGTGAAAAATGACGAGCACGAGTGGCAGAAAGCTTTGTGAATATGTCAGAGAAATTCATACAACTGCTTTGGGTAAAATCTAAAAGCTAATAGAAATTACTCAGAAACAAGGTATTGCATAGCGCACTGCTCCGGCAGAGCCAAGGTGTTGCGAGTTTTGTAAACAGTCTTTTTCAGAAAGGCTGGATGTTTTTGAGAAGGGTTGTAGGTAGTGCGGTTTAACAGCTGACACTTTCTGTGTTATATTCTTACAAAAGGATGCACAGATTTTCCAGATTTTCCTCAAGGCTCTTTGTTTTATTCAAATATCTCAGTAACACATAATAAATATATTTCATTTCGTAGAGAGAATTGACTGCGAAAAGCTTAGGCGCTTGTACATTTTTTTTTACTTTTCACATGAGGATTGCAAACGAATCTCAGTGGCAAGATTGCAGTAATTACCACATCGGGGCCTATGCAGGTGCAAGTTTAAATATTTTTAGCAAAAAGCACCGTCTTAATCACAAATACAAGCACAGAAGGCGCGAGAAAATATCATAAACATGCGAAGAAAAATAAGTGTTCCAGGAATCAAGTTCATTTTAGATCCGGCATAGAGGCTTGTGCGTACTGCTTATGTTTCTGACGGTTGGCATAAGTTTCGAACATCTCAGGCCTCTGTATGAAGTTAAGACAACTGTCATCTTTCTCATCATTCCAGTTACAAATGAATAGTTGGCTTGTTGAGAGTTTTGACGATGGAGTATTTTAAACTTTTTCACCCGTTTCGCTGCCCAATGATGTTTTTTTTTTATTGGATTATGAAATCAAAATAGATTCTTCGTAATATACTTTAATTCTTCTCGAAATCCTATTGCGTGGCATTTCCGTGACACAGCTCATCCTGCAAGAACCGTATGCATTCTGCATAGTATCAATCTAAAGCCCTTTAAATTTTTTGGCATTTTTTTACGAATATCAAAGCTCCATTCTGCATTGTCATGATCTCGGCTCCTAAATGCCATGCACCCTGGAAAAACAAGGGAAATGCGAAAGATGGAAAAGGTGAGAACAACGTGATAGCAAGAGCCAACGCTTCGACAAGTGGGCTTACCTTCCTGGAAGATATTCAAAAGCCGATAACAAGCTCGCCATTAAGCGCTGTCAATGCTAACTACACATTTTCGTTTTAAATCGCTTTGGTGCCTCTTTAAGTGCAACTATTGCTAGTGAAGATGCCGTTTGAGATTTCAATCATACTTTAAAAACACGCTTCAGAAAGAGAGACAGGGAGTGTAGCAAAAGAAGCATAAGCGAGAGTGATGATGAAAGCTCTCTGGTATGCTCTGCACTAAAGCAAAAAAGTGATCTTCAAAGGACGACTTAGACAAACTTACGAGGCGAAAAAACAGAAAAAATCTCATTATAAAGAAAGACCAGTTCATCGTGACCATGCAGCCCCAATGCGGAAACTGCCTGAAGAGAGTTTGAAACTTTGCTTTTGCCTGCAAGACCAGGTTCTCAGTTTATTCTTCTTTGTGACTCTTGAAGCTAGGGAGCCGTTCTCGGGCGCAAACTACATCTAAATAAATCCCTGATTTGGTTCGAAGTACTTCAACGGGAACGAAAAGTAAGAAGCCGGAGGGACAAACAATCCTGCTAAATTCAATTGGGACTGCCGTTTGTACAGCCATCGAGGCCGGTCTGCGTTGTCATGACAGATTGCTGAATGCTTTCGCCAACTATTTATTGTTTTCGTTTCCCGGCATTACTACGCCTATTCCAGCTCGTCCAATTTCCAGCCTTTATGTGTGCGGCGCTTGCGCCAAGCAACCAGAAAAATGAACAAGGAATTATAGCAAAGCATGTGAAGGCAATCGGGAAGAAAGCGAGACACTCAGAACCCGAGTGATGTCGAACTCTCAGACGAAAGGAACGAAAGAGAGAAGCATAGTATAAACTAACAGCAAACAAGTAATGTGTAGTTTAAGAACTACGTACTGATGTTCCGTACTTAGGAAAGTATTATTAGACATATCGTGTGACAGACATGACAGAACATAGCTCGGGAAGGTTCTCCCTGTACGTCAGCCGCTTGCAAGGTAAGGGTTGATCATTTCATATCAATATGAAATCGATACCTCTCTTGTGATATTTCTTTCTAATTTTGATTGTTCGCACATGAATTTTTGGACGTTTACTTCATTATTGCTGGTTTAATATCTAAGTTATTGTTGCTTCATTTCTGCATCCTTTAAAGATGCAGGAATTTCTGAAAGTCTGTAATGCGGCATTGAACCCCCATGTGTAATTTAAACGCACGTGACGTTTTAAAGTACGGAAGGTTGAGGATAAGTGCTTCATGGGAGGGGATAAACTAGAGAAGTGCCCTGCGTGAAAGTGAGGCCAAGGCTGTGATATTGTTTCTCTGCTCAGCGAGTTGCATGGTAGCTTGGAATAATGCGTTGACTAGAAAAACAGCAACTCTGTGTGATGTAATTACACTTTTATATAGCAATTCTTAGTTTAAATTTTGCCTTCACGTCACTGCATTCTGACAACGGGAGAGCTTGGCCCGAGTAGTGCTGTAAAATCTGATTAATGCATGCGTCACTGAACTTGAAACCTGAGTGCCATTGATGACTCATAATTATCTTCCATCATTCCAGTGCAGGTGCAATAAATTATCTCCAAATTGATTGGACTTCATACATTTCAATAGGAATACATAGAAATTCATCTTTCACAGTAATCCTTTAGAACATAGAGGTACACCCGCGTACATAGGAAATTTCACAATACAGGGCTTAAGTGTCAGTGACGCGTCTGGCCGATGTAAAGTATTGCAGCTTCCGGGAATTACTCCCTCGCGCTGGCGAGTTAAACGCGTGGGCTGTTGCACATCTCCATATGCAGCATGAGAGAACTTACACCGCGATAGTTCAAGAAAATGATGGCAAATAAATAGGCAATGACAAAAACAAGAACGCACTGATGTCGAAACAGCAACATTTGCTGTAATTAAGCTTCTCCAATCAATTTTATTCATTATTATTCTTTTAACATTCAGTCATCAAGATCATTTTTAGGTTTCCCGGGCTTTTTAAAAATCGCCTGTGGTTGAATGCATTAGTCTTGTCCTTGAGCTGGATTATGCGAAGAGGCCGACATTACTAGTGCGGCATATCGAAATACATTTTCAACGTAATAACAGAAGTTCGCAAATTAATTTCTTGATGAGTTACTATACGAGACATATTGCAATTTACGAATTGTAACAGTTGAGTTTGCAAGACGTATCCACTTGAAGTTGATTTCCAGGATCACACCAGTTTCGATATATTATTTCCACAAGTTTGGGACGAAATGCATGGGTTTTCCAATTACTTTTGCACATCCGTGCTTAAGAAAGCATTTTGTTCAAAAAGTAAGTGGAACAACAGTGCAGTTTTACGTCGAGTTTCATGGCGCATATCTCCAAATTGGTGACTATCTGGAAATTTCTTCCAAGTTGAGACAGAGAAAGTATGCGTAGAAAGGCAGGGAGGTCAGCCGGAGGTAGTTCCGGTTGGCTACCCTGCACGGGGGGAAAGAGTAGGAAGACAAAAACACAAAGACAGCGGAAGGGGTCACAAGGGGAAGGTGGTACGGCCCGCAAAGTCACTGGCTAGAATTCGTAAATTGCAATATGTGCCGTAAAGTAATTATGAAGGTCATTAGTGATTTTTCTAGTTGATTATATGTGTTTCGCTTTATTGTTCAAGTAACGTCCGCCTCTCGGAATAATCTAGCTCAAGGACTAGAATTCCATTACCTCGAACAGGTGATATTTAAAAACTATGGAAACCATAACAATGATCACCCCGTATATTTGAAGTCCAATACAGACATTGAATGGAATCCACCACAGTTCTTACGGCATGGAGAAAGGTCTTTTATGGGCTTGCCTTTTTATGCATGGCAAATAAACATAGGCACGTGAATAATTCAAACCTGTGCGAAAATAAGGGCACGTTGCTGTTTATAAGCTTGGCAAGAGGTGTACAAAGCCTTCAAGACCTAATAACAGTGTACTTAAATGAAAGGCAGATGTGAAATGCTCACTGATGCCTTATACTACAGACATATACTTTTAGCCATATTTAGCACACCCCATGGACAATAATATGAGCCAAAAAATGCGCCACGATAATTTCGCGTGTCTCCACCTTAGCCCATATCTTTTTTTTTTTAAAGTGAAGCAAGTACTTCATCGCGTACTTCCGTCTCTAGCGTCTCTTAAGCCCCGATCACAGTGGATAAAGCTTTTGCGTGCCGCGCGACATAGATTTCCCGGCCACCGATAAGTTGTGCGACCAGAAAATCGATGTCGGCCGACCATAAATATTTTTCCCACGCCAATGAGTTCCAAACTGATTTTCGCCACCGGCAAAAAAGCAAGCATCATTTGTCGCAAGTCATTCCTAACGCGGGAGTTCTGCCTTGTTGGCTTATGAAAGCTTGACTTCCCCATTCCCGTCATTTATGGTATATGCATAATTTTCGGGGTGATAGGACACGACGACAGCAGCGACAATGGAAAGATGAAGAAAGAATAATATAGATGGTACGACAGAGGTGGTACGACGAAGAATACACGAGACAATAAGATGACGATTCTCAAATGATGGCGGTGGTATAACGACGGCAGCATAAAGATGGCAAGAGGACAAGAGATGACGAAGAGTGTTTGACAACGATGGCGTGACGACAAGTGCATGGGGAGAGTTGGATGACAAAGATGGAATGGCGATGATGCGACGCCCACGACAGCATCATGGACACGAGTTCATGAATACAGCGGCCCACGTTGTTAGAGAACTTGGGACACTGGGTCGGCTTACGAAGCATGACAACGACGGCGTGATGATGACGCCATGGTGAGAGTCAAATAACGAAGCTGCAATGACAACAATAACACGGCCGCGACAACATCAAGGGGACTGTGCAACAAGGAATGCATGACGGCTGTATGACGACGATAGTTTGACGACCACGGCATAAGAGGTAGATAGATAGATAAATTAAATAAAACAAATACTACCAATCGCATTAAAATATGGCCTCATCCCGGAAATAGAACAGTGCAAAATGATGGACCAATTCCGAAAATAGTCCAGTTTAACAACAAAGCGCATCATATACTAATACGCCCAAAAAGACCGTGTCTTTCTTTGTTGTCAAATGCTGTTCTCGCGCATTTTTGGTCAGTTTTATATTTTCCTATCAGATCTTTTCTGTATTTTTATGACAAATAATTATTTATGATTAATAATCATACTCGCGGCGTACGGTTCAAAGTATTACTGTGTGAAGTAAGGATTTGTAGATAATTATAAGAAACAGCTTACTAGTTTGTTTTCAGCAAGATGTAGTTCCGTCTCAATTTCTGGGGGCGCCGAAAAAGAAATCCCGCGAAATACAAACAACACGTGACTATGCATCCAACCACACCAGAAAGCAGTGCCCGCAAAGGCTTTCACCAGGAGATGCTCACAAGGGATGCAAAAATTTTCTGCGTCGCTAAACGTAAGTGCGCGCGCACTCCTTCCCCGATACGCCGACAGCGATCAGAGCTCGTTCGGTATATCAGCTCTGAGCCGATGCGCTGTTTTCATTGGTACTCGGCAGATAAAGGGATGGTTCAGCCACGAATTTCTTGTTTTGTTTTTCCCTAGAAACTTCCAGTGAACCTCCTTTATGGTGCAGCTTTTTGGTTCTGCGGGCTGTCGCGAGATTTGCAGCCAGAAGAAATAAGCATACTATTAGCATATCGCCTGAAATATAGCAGTCAGATGTTCATGATTACTGTCCAAAACTCTTTCATAGACACCTTGAAAATTGGAGCCATAATTTATGAGTTAGATACTTATGAATAAGTAACTGATAGACAATAGCTACCGGCGGATGGTTAACTCGACTGTTGGCAATATGTACTTGACTATAGCACTTATATACTGTAGCACCATGGCACTAGACTATGATACCTAGAAGCAAGAGCCCCTATCAGGCCATGTGGCCTTTAGCCCTCGTTTCCTCTTTCTGTAAGAATGACAGAAATAAACTTCAAACTTGGTTCTGTTCACGTAAAATGATCAAAAGCTTCTTTCAAACTCGGTGCATTAGAGTTGGGATACCCGGTGTAATCCATGGTCAACGCTTCGTGGTGCGCTTCCTTACAAAATACGCAGTGAAGGAGTGCGTTAGGCAAACTCTAGACCTCAGAAAATTCTCTCAGGAGACACGCTGAGACGTGTCGCAAGCTCTATTTGCAGATGACAAATCCCTGAGCTATTCGCATTCACTCTTCGCTATGTTGTGTGCCGTTACAGGCAAGCAAGTAGAAACTTGGACAATCCATATGCTCTCGCACGCAGCCCTGTTAGCTTCGTCGGCAAGAAACAGCGTTCTTGGAAGACCTTGTTTGCTTGCAAGCAAAAGCAGCACTGTTCGGTATGCGCGTACCGATACAATACAAGGAACACAATTATCATACAGGCAGCGTAACACGTAGCAAGTGCAGGCAAACAACCTCACCAAGTTCAACCTCTTCCAAATTCGATTATCCGGCACTACCTCAACCTCACATCAAGAGTTTCACATGCTTTCAAGAGTGCTCATCTCAGCCCTCAGCGGTCACCAGTGACATCACCTCTACCTCACTAAGGTCGAATTGAAAACTCAACTTCAAAATTAATTTTCTGCGTATTCGATCCCGCCATGCTGGGATGAAACCATACTACTTTGTTGAACACTGTTTTAGTACAATAATACCTCTCTTGGAGCCTTAGTAATCATGATAAGCGCGAGCAAATTTTCGAGGTACCGCACGGACCCCTTCTCTCTCACATTCTGATAGTCGGAGAGCACCAATATGTTTGCAGGAGAGAGTAACTAAACATGAGGCTAAATTATGTCGGGTCGTCTGCTTCTCAGTGGATAGTGTCATTGCACTCTTTATCATGGCTTTTCTCACTACCAACAAATTATTGAAGCCCTTGCGTCAATCTAGATTTTCTTGGCGTCTTCCGTTTACTCACAGCAGAGCTAAGAGACTGATATTCGGCTTGAGGGCCGCTCTGCGCGCGTGGTGCGATCTACTCCCAAGGTTTATCCTGCAGCCGAAAGTAATATCGGAAGAGGTGCGTGGGCACAACCGTCCCACGCTCTGAAGGTTGTTTGCCTGAGCATCAACGCTAGAAGATCGATATGGCCCTACACGGCGTACGCGGTGTTTAATCGACGAAGCGTGCAGTGCAAGCCGTCTTGACGAGGCAAATGGTGTTACGTAAGATATTGCGTGGCTATGAGGGCGCCTAGCTTAGAATATAGTGCCACGGCGTGCGCAGGTGAAGTCTACTGTAGCAGAAGGCCTAGCCATAAGTACCTTGGGAGTGGTAAAATAAAAAACAACAGAAATCTGTGGGCTCAGACGCTGCAGAAATAAATGTTTCGTTGCGTGGGTAGGGCATACCATGAAGCAAAAGCTCATTATAACACCAGGAAAGTTAATAAGAGCTGCATAATACAAGCTGCATGAAGTCGAGACGCAGTAGCAGCCCGGTAGAGCAACCATGTAACATAACGGGACTAAGTGTCTTTAAAGGGCACTCGCTTCTGCGAAATATTTTTCCATGGGCTCTTCTCTGTCTTGTTTGGGAACTCGCTTACGATGTAAATACGTGGAGGTAACCATTTTTATGATGAAAGAAGCACCCATAGGTGTATCGATGCTATCGTTGCTCTTCCGTTGTTATGCAAACAAGTTTGATTACAATGTTTGTGGTGTATGTACAATTATATAGAACCATAAGTAAGAAATAAGAACAATCCTATAATTTGTTTATATTATAGAAGAAATGCAAATCATCGAAGAAGAAAAATCGAACCGCAATCTTTCAAATCAGCATGTTAGCAGTTTACGTTTTCAACGTAAGCTACTACGTTCAGAAGACGAGCACAAGGCGTAATGCTCCTTCTTTTCTCGAGCGGTGAGACGTACAGATTGGCTCACGTAAATAAATAGTCATTATACATATTTATCACATTAATTGTTTCTGCTACCACCAACTGCAACCCGTAGTCCTCGTTAGCCAGCTCTGCCTTACCAGCAACTTCCCTAAGGAAAAGACAGATCAGATTTCAAATACTTCACAGGGCGTAAGGACACACAAACAACGCCAAGGCAGGCGCCCACAATGCTTCATCACATAAAACGGCACGGTTTCGCTATCTCTAATGATGCGAGTCAGTCAACCACACAACGGTCAAGTCGGTGTGAAGCGATATTACACCAGACCTAACACTCGTGAATGGTCAACCAGATATGCCCTGGCGCCATAACAAGAGCACGTTAGCGAGCCACGTTGCCCTGATACATAAAGAGGTAGGCGCAGGTGGCTTCCGACAGCGAACCAAGAAGCACATCACCATCACTGGCACAAAGTGAACCGAAAACTATACGAAAGGTTTCAATGCTCAGCCAATAAATGGAAACACTTCAGAACACTCATGCAGCACGTCTAGAGGCCCATAAAACGCTTCATAAAGGGTATCAAACACGCCACACTGGAAATCAGACTGATCAGCAACGAAGGAATGGAACAAGGCGTGTCAATATTTCAACGGCAAACTGGGTCTCAAAGCGATACAAACCAAATTTGTACCCTCACTGAGCCCCCAAACTCGACAAGAGCAAATGCAATACGGCTTGTGAATTCGTCTAACGGCGCATATTTCAACGACGCATATGCGGGTCCAGCAACCCGCATATTGATGTGCCGTCGATCAAAAAAATTTGCGAACCATGGGATCTCAGAAAATGCTGAATTTGTGAGTAGCTTGTATCAGCAGTTAGTAAAACTGTTTACGAGAATGTTGTCCTCATATGCTAGTAGAGGTTGGAAATGCGAATACCGAGTTGGGTTTTGAGATTGCGGATATGTTCAGATCTTTCTCGGAACCCGTGGTCCGTAAACTCATTTGGTCGACAGTACATTTCGGAACACATGAAACCGCAACAGGAGGAATGCTCGCTGCGCAGGCATATCCAGAAACCGAGATGTGGCAGACGCTGACTACGCTCAATAGAGGCACGACACCTTTTGCGGACCATTTAATGACCCAACAACTGCGAAGCTTACAAATATTGCCCTGCTTGGCCTTCCTTAGGAATCGACTTGCGAATTAGGCTCGGTAATTGAGAAAACTCCCAGAATGCACGGATAATTTTCCTGCCCAAGCAAACAAAGACCAGATGCATGCCCAATCTCAGATCAAATTTGCTTACTTTAAATTGCGGCAAATTAATTTGAGTGCATAGCTAATATGCGACTACAGAGGCACCATACAAAGCAGGCGCTTTCCTGCTCCAAATGAATGAATTTAGAGCACAATTTTCTACTCAGGCTACCTTACTGAAGATATTAGAACACGTTGACCTTGACCTTACAACATTGCAAAGTAGAGAAGCATGACATTATAATGTCTTTGTATTATAAACCTTACCGCATAAGTCTCGTACGCGTGAATTGCTGACCTTAGAAGAATGCAAGGCACGCAGGCAACTTATATATGAAGAAACCCACGCTGAACCAGGAGGTTATTGCAATTTAGCAGGGAAGAAGTTTGGGCGTGTTGGTGGGATACATTCAGACTGGGATACATAGCGCAAGAAATGACACAGGGACAAGCAGAACACAGGATGAGCACCTGTGTTCAAAACGCAATATTGAACTCGAAACAAGAAAACGTCAGGCTAATATCCACACATATGAGTTTGATGCTGATTGTGCATGTTTTTTTGTTCACGCAAAAACCGAGAAGTGCATAAAAAGTGTATGAAAGTGGATCCGTACTTATGACGCGATTGGCGTTCGCTCAACTGTCATTCTGCTCTTATCATTGACTTATAATCACCAGGAGATCTTTGTGATAATAGCATTATGTTGGAGCTCAGACTAGTAACCAGTCGAGAAACGAAAGTGTTGCAATGTTCTGGCTTTGCGTTGGTTAAATTTATTTCTAGGAGCGTGTGGAATTTGATGTATATGTTGTCGAAATACTAACTGCGAAAAATTCGAATCAGCTCTTTGCTATTTGAGATTCTTATTCTGGTACACATATATTTATGTCATTTCCTTGGCCTTTAGCTGCAACATAGGAGATGAGAGCTTTGTGAAATATATACAATATCTCGACGCTAAGGACAATATAATTATTGATTAGATACAAAATCAAAATACAAAAGTTGGCCAACCAAGCCGCCCTTATTTGTAACGAATATATGAATTGATTGTCTTAATTATTTGCAAACAATGGGAGGGGCACTCTTTTTGTCAAAGAAGATCGCTTTCTCCAATCTCCTTCAATAAATATCCGACTTTTTTTTCTGTAAAGCCTGTTGCTCTTTATACCTGTATTGTGTAGTGGGTAAGACATTCGATGTATTGAGCAGGGAATTAGCAAGCCACACAAACCACGAAAGCTCACAAACCTGGAGCACGAGGGTTTGTTTCATATCACAATCTTTGAAGTTATGGACTATCCTCTAGTACGTACTAATTATGTAAATGCTGATTACCACTCCACGGGTTGAAATGTTATTTACAACGTTGTGTTGAAGCTTTGAACTGCAGAATAAATTATTACATTGGTGGCATTGAAGCAACGTATGCCACTTCAGCTTGCTGGATTGCGCACGCACACACACCTAAAGAGATTCGGGTTAGATCACACAGAAGCATTTTAGATTCGTGATTAAACACGGAAAACTGCCTTTTTTTTTTGCAAGGTTCCGTTCTCTGCAATTCTCTTGTTGTTAGACTTTAAATAAAAACATAGTTATGAGGTTTGGACGTGCCAAAACAATGATCTGATTATTAAGCAAGCCGTAGGGAACGATTCCGTAATAATTTGGACCACCTGGGGTTATTTAACATGTGCTTAAATCTAAGTATATGCATGTTTTTTTTTTCATTTTGGCCCATTGAAATCTAGCTACCGCAGCAGGCATTTGAACCAGTAACCTTGTCCGTAGCAACCGAACACCATAGCCACTAAGAAACCATGGCGGTTTTGAAGACCCTAAGCTGAACAAATGTGCAAGCTTTTTTAGGGTGTGTTTCAATTTCGTCCGGTGCGATTCAATGGACGTTTTTTCGTAGGTTTGACCAGAATAACGCAGCCGTAATAAGTTGATGAGTACTGATGAGGAAGCCTTTACGGTCTCCAAAGCAACATCTGTGCTTTTCTTAATTTCTTGTGGCAAACATTTTGATGCAAGCCGTCGGATTTCATTCAGCTAAGCTGTTTTGTCTATCAAGTTTAGCTAATGTACATTATTCTGAAAAATAGTGCACCCTGAAGAGTTACATCTGTTCTTTTACAGCGATAGCTGTTATGCACTAATTTCGCTGGTAATTTTGATGGACAGCGCCGTGCGCCACTCGAACGCCAAAATCATTTGAGGGGCAAATACAACGAAAGAAAAATTGTCTTTGTATCACGAGAATTGGAACTTCGATGACCAACAGAATGCCAATTTAGGACTCTATACTCTAAGCCACTCGAGCATTAATTTTTCGTTATAATATTTCCTACAATCAATCAAATGATACACACACAGGAATTGTTTACAGTATTGTGAACACCAAATGGTCTTAACCAATGATGGGACAATGAGTAGCATATACAAAGAAAATTAACGTCATACGCGGCAACACCATTCTTTACACTAAAAATCACGGAGAAGCTTAACACCTGTGTCAATGTGCGTACCGATCGTGTTGACATCCAGTTTAATCATTGTGCTTCAGCTGTATAATCATATTCGTGAAATGTACTCATGCGGAATCTATTCTTTCTGTAAGGTTTCCACTTAGGCTTGTTAGTTTTCCATTATAAACGTGTGTAACTGTGTTCCTTCGTATTTCTGTGTTTTTATGCGCAGTGCTACACGTTCATACCCTTTCTGCATTTTGGTATTGCGTGCAAGTTTTCCATGGGTTATTCAGGCCTCCCTATAAAGACATATCAAATGATAGGTCGTCGCACAGAATAATAAGACACAAAAATCTCTTTTTAAGATTGCACACTGAAACCTTGCCAGTTAGAACGCAGGTTCCGAAAAAGAATGGTTTCGTTATGTTAATTAGCTATCTTCTTTCAAACGAGCATGAAACTATCGAACACTGCTTTATGGACTATAATGACCCCATTTTGTTCTGGAGTGTTCTCTATAGATTGTCTGCAGAGGGAGTTTGATCCTAATTCTCACAGTATCTGATATCTCTCTGCCACTCTGTCGATGCTACAGCAGTAAAGAATACTAATCCTGGGAAGCGCGATCTTCCAGCAGCTCCCATGGTTGGATAAAATACGCTCAACATCTCTATACTTAATACAGCAGGCGTTCGCACCTTTTTCGTGTTCTAGCACACAACTTGTCAGTTGCGGTGACAGTCCGAAATCAATTTTTTTTCTGCGTGTAATAACAATGATTGAACGCATCTCATTCATCTTCATTAGTTCTTTTTTTAATAAATATAGTGTGAGGCCTGTTATAGGGGTCAACAAAATATAATTTGAGAAAAACAGCGAATCCAACACTAAGAAGCTAAAGGGTTGTTTTCGTAGAGACCAGCAAGCAAGTCCAGATAGCTGAGGGGATACAGAAAGGCCCAGTCCTTGCTCTTCTCCACCGGAAGGTTTAACATTCACAAATGAATAAGACTTCCTTCTCGGAAGAAGGCTGCTTGCTCACACCTTCGAAGTTCCCTCCAACAAACAATGCGCGATAGGTTTACTGCGCACTTTATTACGGGAGCTATCTCGTTATGGCTTGGCGTTGCGGAAAAAATTTAAATTTTTAAGAGAAGTGATCAGAAATTTCCTGTGGAAGAAGGCAACGAAAGGTTCTTGCCTATGTACCTGTATCTATCCCCACTATGATAATTAGAGCAGGAGAAATACAGACGCCTTTTCAAAGCATCTATCAAACGCATACGACTCATTCTATCCTCATATAAACCTTTAGTATATGACTTGGTCATTGACCACATAGGTGAGCTTGAAACAAACCAAAAGAATGCTTTATAGGAACGATTTAATAACTTGAAAAAGAGAAAGAAAAAAAAAAGATGTGTACAGTGTGTTATATCAAAAGAACGGATGTAGCATTGAGAATTCCCTGACGTGCTGCATAGAAAACGTGTTTACGTTATGGTGCCATCTCTAATGTAGCTTTCTCCGCTGAAGCGCCAAGCAAACTCTGCATATAGGTAACGCTATGTCTAAGCCGAGGTGCATAAAATATGCGCGAAGGGTGCGGCAGAATTCGGTTCGTTACCTCATTCCCTCGGCTTGTCAAGTTCAGTTCCGCGAAGTTATCTTTTATTTTCCTACTCGCTTCTGACAGTCGAGGAAGCGAAAACATGTCCTATGCTAATAGCTGCTTTTCCCTTGCCAAAGTAGCCTAATTGCAGCCGCGGTCGAGGAAACGCACTTCTTAGACGACCACCCTATTAGCAATTAGTACACGTGCGCCTGAAATCCTGTTGAGGCAGCTTTCTTTAGCGACGGCACAGGCTTTTTTGTTGAGATAAAGCGTAACTGCAAGAGACAGCAGGCATTCCATAGAATGGTAACACGTTTTTGCAATGGGGTAACCGACGCGGTACAAAAACGCCCCGCGGTAGTTTCAGACAACTCCTTACCACTAGCTTTTTCTATGGTTCCACTTTGCAAAAGGACATATGTTTATTGTGAATAGCTGGTCATAATTTTTGCTGGTTATAAATAGCAGAAAGCTTCCTATAAGAAATAACACAAGTAAATGTGTCGATATTACCTGCGTGAGCATCAAGCGGGGTGATTCATGTGCGCACCTTTGAATTTCGGCACATCGAAAGGTGGGCGCTGCGTCGGCGAGGGGCAATCGTGGAATCGAGCTCAGCAGCGAAACCCCATAGCCACAGAGGTACCGTTGCGTATTGGAGCAGATAGGGCTGACTTCATGAAAATTGTACGGTGACCTCCTTAATATGCTGAGAAACCGGTTTCTTCCACTTCAGTAATTTCTTTTTGTTAACTTCCACATCGCGAAACAAAGAAAAATACAGATGCATCCTGAACTTTTTCCTGTTCTAAGACTACATACTTGTCAGCGAGCGCCAGCCTCAATTCGTCTGCTTTTACCCTTACTTCGTCATGGTTGGCCTGCCTTCTCGACTTATTTTACTCTTTCTCTCTTCAAATTGAGTTCAAACCTTAACCTCCCTAACCTATGATCACTAGTCTTTACCCTACTTAACATTTATACACCCTACGAAGTGCTGGGAAAGGCAGAAAAGAAGAAATCTACAGAATTTCTTGTTTGTCCGTTAGGGCTTTTCTATGTCGACTTCGAGTTACGGTGCTTCCTGAAAATGTTAACTATTCTGAGTCTATTCCTTTTCGCGTAGTCTAACCAACATCTTACCTCTGGTATTCGCAGAACCGATACCGCAGGAATATGCAGCAGAAGAACTCTATACCTTATTCCAACGCCATATTCTATACTGAACTATGCAGTACCCAGACCAGCCCCGTAACGTTCATAGGAATTGGTGATGAAAAGGATGCAGAGGCTCCTTCTGTAACTAGTTATGAAGTTACAAGGGCTTTGCAAAACATATCCCAGAGAAAAAACAGCAGGAGAAGATGGAATGACAGTTTATTTAGTCAAAGATGCAGGTGATATGCTTAAAAAGGATGCTGCCCTATATACGCAATGTCTCACGTCTTCAAGTGTACCAGAGAGCTAGAAGAATGGCAACACTATACTAATACATAAGTAGAGAGACGTTAATCAATTCAATAATTATAGGCCCATTAAATTGTTTTCAGTGCTGTATAAAATATTCACCAAAATAATTTCCAATAGAATCAGGACAACAGTAGATTTCAATCAACCAAGATAAGGGGAAGCGATAATCTACTATGGATCACGTCCTTATCGTCAATCAGGAATTTGTGAAATCTGCGGTGTACAACCAACCTCTCTATAGCTTTCACAGATTATGATAAGGCATTTCATTCAGTAGAGATACCAGTAGTCATGGAAGCATTGCAAAATCAAGGAGTACAGAAGGCATACGGGAATATCTCGGGAAATATCTACAAAAATTTCAAGGCCACCTGACCTTCACAAGAGTGGTAGAAAATTATCTATCAAGAAAGGCGTAAGGTAAGAAGACACAATATATCCAATCAAATTCACTACGTCCTTAGAATAAGTATTCAAGCTATTAGACTGGGAAGGCTGCGGAGTGAGGATCAACGGCGAATATTTCAACAACCGTCGGCAAGATGGAATTCTTCTCTTCAGTAACACTGAGGATTGAGGACCTTATGAGTGAGGACCTCAAACTAGAAGATATAACCGTAGGGTTGCAGAATAATATGCACAAGAAACTGGCAATGTTCAATAGCCTGGCCGGGGGATAAGAACTCATGATAGCCAGACAGTTTCTAGAGTCGGTGCATGGGCACACTTATCTTGACCAATTACTCATAGAGGAACCTGATGATGAGAAGTGATCATGAGAAGTAAATGTACAGAATAATTAAAATGGGCTGGAATGCATACAGCAGGCACAACCAAATAATGACTGAGAGCTTACTGCTGTCGTTGTAAAGAGACGTGTACAATCATTGCGTTATACCGCTGCTAATTTAAGGGGCGGGAACATGGAGGTTAACATATGAGCTCAACAACTAGTTAACTTAAGGACCATGCAAAGAGCTACACAAAAAGAAGTTGGGTGTAACATTGAGCAACAGAAAAAGCGTCTGGATCAGAATGTAAACATGGGTAGCCGATATTTCAAGGGCTCTATAACGCAAGATTATTCGAATCTGCTTTTATTTCAATGTCCTGACGTTAAATTTACCTAACCACCACCATAAGCATAGGGCGGTGACCCGCAGCGTTGCGTACACAGCCCAATCAAACGCTCTTCTTGTTTATAAGAGGTCACTTTTGTTTGGTTTCGAAACAAAGAAAGTTGCCTACATTGAGCGGTTTTTCTTATCCAATTGGCTCACATGAGGCGAGGAGCACGCTCAATTGGAGAGGGTTTCGATGAAGCTGGGTCAGCGCAGTGAAAAATAGGTAACCAGCTGAGGATGGTGATGGCCGGCGTCTGCAATTGGTCTGTTTCCTCTTAGCTTGCGGCGGCGTGCAACGGAAGGTTAGGAATGCTGCTAAGGCAGATCTTCACAAAGAAGTGCTGGCAGAGTGATGTCGTAAACGTGCAGAAAGGATCGATAACGTTATACTGCCAACGCAAAAAGCTTTATTATGCGCAGATAAATATATGCTCCCTGGCAGGTGAGAATTGCAAGTGCCTCAGTGATCGGCCGGCAGCCATCCTCTATTTCTCTCGGAACGGGGTAGTCTCCAGCTATTCAGAAAAACAATTCAGTTTTGTTCTTCATATTTTTACATCTTTAACGTTCACACGTCACTTTGGCACAGTGAGTTTTCGCTGTTTCGTGAGGTCGTGTGACAGACAGACGAAGTGGGCACAGCTCGAAATCTTTCGACCAATAACAGAGTCCTAATATCGAAAAGGCGCCGAATCAGAGATAATTATTTGTCTTTTGTTCGGTCTATTCATGCATAATGAGTGTGTACACGTTATATATGACGGGCATCTATCAAGGTTTTTGTGACGTGGCATGACAGACAGACGAAGTGGGGATGGCCCGAAAATTTTTTGAGCAATCGTGGAAGGTTGTTTGCAGGATTAGAATTGAAAATTATGCAATAATTCTACGTTATAGTGCCCCAGATGACATTAGGAGAAAAAAATGAAGCTGGGGAAACCATGCAATGCGTAAGCCGGATAATCAGTGGGCCATTAGAGTTACAGAATGGGTGCCGAAAAATGAAAGCGGAGTCGAGGACTGCAGAAAATTAGATGGGATGATAAAATTAGGAAATTAGCAGTTGCAAGTTCGAATAAGCTAACGCAAGCCAGGTGTAATTGAAGATCACTGGGAGAGGCTTCTGCGCTGCGTTGGAAGTAAAGTAGGGTGATGATGAGGGTCATTGTAGTCACCAAAAATACAACGTTGCAAAAACTGCACGATGACACACATTACGTCTAGGTAGTAGTCTCTTGGAAGGCTCACAGCACGCCAGTATCATTTTTTGACATTTATTAATGAAAATATATAGTATGCCGTCATATATTGATCACTCAAACCATGATAAATATCTGTTGTTAAAAAAAGTCATTAACCATTTTCTCAGTTCTTACTGCTATTAAAGACAGAGAAGCCAGACGGTTAACCAGACGTAAGATCCAGTTTGCTAACCCGCACATTAGAAAAAGGGATAGATCGTAAAAAGTGAGGGAATCGAAGAGAGGGAGAGAGAAAAAGAGCCCTATTTGCGTGCACACATGTAAATGAGCAGCAAATCTACATGCGGTCCTAGGGACCTGTCGGTTTGAGGTACTGCCGCGTGAGTTGAAAACCACTTTCGAAATAGACCGCATAATTAACAGTGTGGCTTACTCCAGCACTGCACGCATGTAAGGTCTCCTCGTGCGAAAAAATGACGGCAGTGACGGGAGCGTATAAAATCACCAGCGTCACGCTTAAAGCAGTTGTGCGCAAGCTTTCGAGTTAAGCGAAATTGTTCTGATCTGCAGTCCCACCGGAATAACTTTCCCAGAATATTTTGCATGCGTCATAGGTCATCAGTCCGTAATTGAAGTAAAAAAAATATTTCAAAATAGTTCATCATCATCATCATCATCATCAGCCTGGTTACGCCGACTGCAAGGCAAAGGCCTCTCCCATACTTCTCCAACTACCCCGGTCATGTCCTAATTGTGGCCATGCTGTTCCTGCAAAGTTCTTAATCTGATCCGCCCACCTAACTTTCGGCCGTCCCCTGTTACACTTCCCTTCCCTTGGAATCCCGTTCGTAACCCTTAATGACCATCAGTTATCTTCTCTCCTCATAACATGTTCTGCCCATGCCCATTTCTTTTTCTTGGTTACAACTAAGAAGTCAATAACTCGCGTTTGTTCCCTCACCCAATCTGCTCTTTTCTTATCCCTTAATGTTACACCTATCATTCTTCTTTCCACAGCTCGTTGCGTCGTCCTCAATTTAAGTAGGACCCTTTTCGTAGTTACTTTACAGATAACAAAAGCACCGGCTTTACTTCTGGCTATATAATGTTCGGTTGTGAATCGCAGCAACCTTTCGAACTTTCTACAAGCTGAGCCCTCAGTACCTTTGTGTTCACACGGAAAGAAATTGAACCTTAGCCTGGCTCTCCCTGCGTAATTTACTTCCAGCTGGTAAATTTAGTTGAGAGCAATGCGGACTACGTTACAGGAAAGCAGCCAACGGAATAAGATCTCACCGTCCAGAAGTTCTGAACGGGTCACCAACCATTTTACTACGATTGGGGAGCGCGGTTGCTCGGGGCTAAGGTATATGTAGCGGTAAATAGGCTTTGCAGAAGGTTAGAGTTTGGAGTTGAGCTTGCACCCCATGGCTGACGAGAAGAGCCAATTTAGGGCTGCACCGTAAATCTCTTAGAATATCCGGTCGAAAAACGTTGCAGGCTCACTTGGGTTATTGCAGTCTATACGACGAACGCATTTTCTTTACGTTACATTGTGCATTCACGTAGGGTTTTACTTGGAGACGAAGCATAACAAAGAAATGCCCTTTTTTTTTAGAATGCAGCTCTTAGGCACCCGTTTCTTGGTTGAGCATTGCCATCTCCTGGCGTAACACCGCGAACGCCCTCGTGGCACTGCTCGCGTGTAGGTCATTGTCTTCTTCCACAGTTGACTCCGATGGCGCTCATCATGCCTCAGAAGGAGCCAAGAATTGGCACAGCGTACCGACAAACACATATCCCCGCCTCGAAATACTTAGTAACACACACCTTGCACTCTATGGGGATACCTGTCCTAATTGTGGGGAGCAGCCAACTCTTGCCCACGTAATGTGGACGTGTATATGACGGCCTCCGAATGCCAATTTGCCAGTTACGGCGAAAATGCCGAGTAACAGGCAGTGGGAGGTTCGACTTGCTAGCGAAGATCTAGTGAGCCAGAGCCCAGCGAGCCGCAGAGAACAATGGAGCCCTGGACTGTGTTGGCACCTTATTAAATAAGTAATGTAATAAATGTTTGCTTTTTAAAAAAAATATAACTGTTACTTGCTTGTTCATAATGGCAAAAAGAGAAAAAAAGTAGACTTGCAATAGAACAAGCCTGCCAGCAAAGTCTACGCACTATTCACGGAAAGTCTTAAGTAAATTTTCCTTTTTTAGTTGGCACATCCGCTATGAAACCTAATGTTGGTTTCTGAGAAACCTGTATAGCTTCCTTTGAAGTTTCAAGCTACTGTCTGGTGGGTGCAAGTTTTTCCCTGTCAAAAATTCAAAAATTTTGCTCTCATAGCGGGCTTCCGCAGAACTGATCTGCTGTAGCCTAATCGTTTTCTGCAAAGTTAAATAAGAAACTTGTTTGTTTCAAATGTATGTACTTATCTCATACTGATGCTTACCAGGTTACTCCAAAACACGTATTTACTGCCCGAAAATGTACAACTCATGCTCCAAACTTGCTTTAATGTGCCATATTTACTGCTCCCAAGGCCGCTCGAAAACCTCCTTGGCGGCCTCGAGCCCTGTTTTATGTATTGTGCGATAATTCATGCTGTAATTTGGAGTTCTTTTCAATATTTTCGTAATTCTGCTTACAGTAAAATTGTCTTGTTGTTTGATAACTGGACGTTGTCGTTGGTACTTTCAGGCAAGCTTTTAAATCTTCAGCCTACGCATAACAAAATTTTAAAAAGCTTGAAATGTTGTTCTTCCCATTGCTTTTGTTCCTTCGTTTTTTTTTCTGTCATTTGCTACCAGTTTACTCAGAGAAAGCTCAGCCCGAGAGGAAAGATTGTCACTGTTTAACTTCGGATAAATTCCAACTAGAATGCAGCGACAACTTGTACAGTGAAGACCTTAAAATAAGATAAAATCTGGAGCATTCACTGATTACTCCCTTATTATTACTCAGTGAAAGCGTACAAGTGAAGTGGCACGAAAGATAATTCTGGTTAAAGTGAGGGAAAGCACTCGTAGAGACAAAAGAAACGCTACCGGAAGACTGCAAGCAGTGATAATTTACATCGAGGATGTAACGCAGCTAGTGCTAGCATTTTGTAGCCTTTTGCTCCTGTTAGATTTTCTCGTTTTTATTCACCACACTTCAGCACGTAGGCGACAAGTCGAGTCCATTTTCTATAACTAGTAAATCAAGAAAAAAGCAAATACTTCTCCATTGCGAGGTCAGATGCATTGGTACGTTTGTCACTTTTATTGTGCTTTCTATTTGATAAAGACCATTAAATTGAAGCAGATCAAGACTTCCAACCTCGCCTACACGTGTACCTTCAAATTTGTAACTTTTCTATGAACCACTTAAAATGCAATACTAAATTTAAGTTTTCTACGTTTGCTAACTTTCTGTTTTGTTCAGAGACTCAATTCTATTCAATTAAAAGCCTGTTCAAGGCAAGGCAAATGCTTGTTAGATCCCCCCATATATTATTTCTTCAATCGGTACACTTTTCAAAACTATCAGCTATATTAATTGGAATTAGATGCTTTCCAACACTCGGTAATACATATTAACGCCAACATAAATTTTAAATGTTTTGCAGTTTAACTCATGGAATGCAAATAAATAATAGTTGTAGCTGCTGCTGTATTGCACACCGTAATTTTAGTAGTGCTTCACTAACTGTCACTTCTATAAAACATTTGAAGCGATGGGTGATGCATCCGCGCATCACTCTCCGTCCAGAGGTCGCGTTAAGTACGACTACAGTCGAATTCATGACGGTCTGTTCGAATTCATGGGTGACAATTTTAGAAGAACTACCGAACAAGACGCCGTCACTACGGCCCGTTTGGTTATGGGATGACGCGAACGCTCTACCTGGCAGCGATTGTTGATACAAACTTTTTGAGCCACCCCGAAACCTATAATATAGCGAGAGGAGTTACGTGCGCGGCGCACAGCTGCAAAGTCAACGCGTGACATCTTGGGCTTCCATGGTCCTGGCAGAGACTTGCACACTTGAAAAATTCTTACTGCCACGTGCAGTGAACTCCGGCAACGTAGACGATGGAGTGAACGCGAACTTTTATGCATACTGGAATTGTAGACTCGGGGACACCGAGGAAAGAAAAAGCACAGAAAGGCACCAAAGACTGAAGAGCTGTTGTGGGAACTCGTGGCCCTTCAGCCATCAGACGCAATTCTGTTTATATAAGCATCAGCTATTCGGCAACACAACAGGATCAACCAGCCTGCAGCTACCACGATTCGGAAAGTCCAAGAGGGTCCGCGCAAAAAAGCTTCGCGTGTAAAAAATCAACTAGTATTCCTTTAATGTGTTTCTGTCGAGGCTGTACAAATCTGCAACGTTGGTCGAAGGCGGATGGTGCGGATTCGCGACGTACCGATTTTGAGAAATACTGTAGCGTGACGAAGAATGACAGTTTAGTTTTTCAGTATAGGCAATTCTTGTTTGTGTGTTTTTTTATGTTCCAAATGTTTTTCTGTTCCTCCATAATGGTATAAAGAACTCACACTAGGATGGGTCCTTCCACTCGTTATATGAAGGCATACCATGCACCATCATCGTCGTCACCAAGCTGTAGCATGCAGGTGCACTAGTTTCTCAAAAACTAGAGCACTAGTAAAGATTGTGCACTAGCAAACTAATACGCGAGCAAATATTGCACTAGTTTCAGAGAAACTAGTGCAATCTTTGTCCATTAAATCCTCTGAGGTTTGAATACGTCAAACTGCATTAATGTGAAGCTGGGAGTCTAACGCTTACGCTATCGAGCAGCTTACGTGTTTTGGCATTTTGTGCGGGTGCTCGCAGCATTCGCGATACACACACACATGGAGAGTGGTAAAGCCTGCCGAGACGGCAGATGAGAGCATACAGTGCGCTCACACCTGAAAGCTCTCACTTTCTAACTTCTGTAAAACTGAATTACCCGCCGCGCTATGCTGAAGCCCTTTTGAGAAGTTGAAAACGTCTCCAAACCAGAATGTGGTATTCGTTAACGCCAACATTTCTTGGTAAAAGTCGGCTGCTTGCTCAAAGGTTAAACAATGGATTGCGGTGGAGTGCAGCCTCCTGTCTTCCGAGCTGACGTCGGCCCGTTTTGCGCAGGAACCTCTTCTGTCGCTCTATTGTCTTTCCCCATAGCTCAAATTTGCCAGAATACAAGTTGGCCACCACAAGTGAAGCTTGGGTGGCAAGATGGAGCTGGTTACTCTTTTTCGAAAGCGAAACGTAGAAGTACATCAGTCGCGAAACATACAAAAGCAACATAAGTGCAATAAAGATGACGTAAGAATAAATATAAAAGGAGGAAATGTCATCACGAAGAAATACAGCTTAAAAAGTCATATACAGTTTAAATACAGTAATTATGCACGAGATTCTTCGAGGAAAATTTGCATGCGCATCGCTGTTTTAGAACGAATATGCATGAAATGTCATACATTCCTTTTTTATACAATGTTATTTTCACCATAAGAAATTTATACGCACTTGTTATTATAATAATAATCGACATTATGGCTGACCTCCAAAAAACTTTTCGGGCAAGGAGTACACATTCCTGTAAAAGAGCTATTGGCCATGGTCTTAAGAGCTTCTTTAGACACATCGGTCTGAGATCGAGTATCATGAGTTTAGATTCAAGTCAGCTTCTTGGTTCAAGTATTTGAGTGCTTCCTGACAAGTAGACTTGTCTGTTGAAGGCGACAAGTCCACTTGTCGGAACGCTTCCTCCTGCTCTCACCTTGTTCTCGTTTTGCTCATCGTTTTGAAATTCCATCTCCCGCATTCCCCGTGCTTTCCCTTGAGTCCTTCTTGCGAGACAGGGCTCCTGGCTGTTTTAGTTTCTCATTTAAAAACTGTGTCGACGTCGTGCTGCCACCATCGTTATTGCCGTTGTTGTCGACGTGGTCCCGTCGTTGCACTCAGATGAAGGAGTTCACGCGGGATTGCAGTAGTTACGCACAAATTTGTGGACTTTGGGGGGCGTCTGAGAAGCAACTACTGTTGTGGCAAATAAGTTCAGGACCGAAACTGACAGCGCTTTTTGCTTGTATCCACAATATAAGGCTTTAGTCACTGCGTCAGATTACGTATTTCATACAAAGGGTGCCCTTACGCTAGCGAACAGTTTTTTCAGTTGAATGCTTCCGCGACGCAAATGTCAAACAGAACTCATTGTTGTGCACCCGGAAATGCTCTGAAAGAGAACTATGCTTTTAGCGTTGTGATCATTCAAGGTACGAGATTATAGTAGGAGATTTCCATTGAAAGGTCACTCGTGGACGAAGAGCAAACAAAAACACCTCATATTTGAATGTTTGCGGTAACGCTGTTGCGCAGTGCACATAGAACGCGAATGCCTGTTAGCGGCCGCATAAATGAAATGTGACGCAGTAAACAAGAGGCTCGTTCAAAAGAGCCCACCCTAAATGTAATAACGTCTCTAGATTGTGGTTTTCGCGGCAACCGCAACGCTTACCAAGAGCATATTATCATGTCCTGAACCTGACCAGGAGCGGGTTCATTTGTGTTGCCGTTGAAACATCATTGACAGACGTCCTCCCACAGTGAGCAAAGTACTTGGAATGTGGTTATAGCCTGATAGGCAGAAACATGCCCTCAGTGCACTTCGTGATTTTTTGGTGGACTCCGACATCGGGGGCCGCCTACGACTGTTGTTGGTGTATGTGCCCTCTATTGACTATGCTTCTTTCCTTTTAACGCCTTTACTTCGCAGCCATGTTTTTAGCTTGCTGCGGTCTAGTTTATTTCCAAATGTGGATGCTACGCATATGTATTCATGGAAGGACATGTGTAGACTTCCCTCCCTATAAGGCAAAAGAAACAGAAGGCTTATTTACATAATTTGGTATTTGTCATACCCTTCACAAACATGCCATACAAGAACTAATTCGAAATATTTGCACAAACAAGAGCAAATGGTAAATATATTTATTTATCAGTCACTCAATCAATCCACCAGCTGAACGATTATTATGATGTCCAGAAAGAGCTGAGCAGCCTATGTACTGGTGTGCTTAAAGAGTAATACTTACATCATGTACACAAAAAAATAAATGCAGAGGCAAAAGAAAATCAGGCAGAAAAACTGATAAGGAAAGAAGAAAGCGAGTAGTTGGACGTAAAGGCGAGGTATTCATTCACTATAGTTATTTGTATTTATACACAACACAGGTAATGAAATCTGAAATATATCAATATAGGCAGAATATTTATTACATGTATTCAAATTGACAGACTAGTGAAGTGGGCGCCGCCTGAAGAGCCTTTGACCAATAGCGGTGGGCTAATGGCGAAAAAGGCATAGGATCGGAAATAACTTTTGTGTTTCTTTTGTTCGGCCCAATCATGCATAATGAGTGCGTGAACGTTGCATCAAATCGTAAGTTTTCGCAGTTTTCGTGGCATGGCGTGAGAAATTGGTGAACTGGGCGTGAATCGACAATTTTCGACCAATCGTAGGGGGCTAATGTCAAAAAAAGAATATGAAGAGTTTGGAACAACTTTATCTTATAGAGCCCTTGCACTTATTAACTGCATGTTGGATCATTTTTCACAAATCGTGCTTGATGGCTCTGTATTCTTTATTTATTAATTTGCTTTGGCTCGCACTTAATAACCAAAACAGCGTATATGATAGTGCATTTACAAGAAAAGAAAACAGCAAAAAACGGGAAGAGGGCACACGAGTCAATGAAGGAATGAAGATAAATAAAGCGAAGCAACTTTTTCGCAAACACTTAACATATTCAGCTAAAGCATATGAGCCTACTGAAGTCGGCTGGGTAGTATTCGTAACGAAATCTCCTAACGTAACCTCAATGTTGTAAGTCACGTAGAGGAACAAATACAAGCAGGGGAAAATGCCAAATTAAAGAGAAATAGCACCGAACGTCAGGAGCATGGTGCATAGGACGAAATGAATGCATACTTAAGAACTAACTTGGGAATTTACTTAGGAACGGACTTAAGAACTGCCTTAGAAACAGGTGAACCAACTGCTGGGTTATGCATTTAACCTTTATTTTGGGGGAACCTGCGCCAACAGGAGAGCTCGCAAGAAGGCAAACGTGTTAATCGATAATGACTGTTCTTAATTTTTGACGCCCACAGTAGGTAGGAAAGTTCACCGAAGTTTCACATAATGTCATCGAATGGAAGTCCACCAGCTTTACGTGCTTCCTTTTTTTGCGACACTGTGCTAACTCTGTTATACTTAGGTCGCGGAGAAAATGAATCACGCTTTCAGTAAATTCCTTGTCGCCAGCTCGTCCTAAGCGAGCTGAATTCATGAAATAAAGCTGTTTAGAAGCAAAAGCGCCAGTGCGAAAGTCTGGAGCTAAAACTGGTAGAGCGTCTTCGTCTAGGTTCTGGGTGATACGACTTCTGATTCTGTTTTTTGTCCTTATAACTGTGTTACCAGAGCTCATTTACGAAAAGCTTTCATCCACGCCTCCTCGAAGAAAGTTTGACGTGCCGACGAGGTCAAACTAATTAGTGAAACCTCTCCTTTAGACGCGTGGCCTACATGCTGGGTTTTCGTTTTTACTTTATATTCGGTAATTGTTATATTAATGATGATGAGAAAAGTATAACGCGTACGATCATCTCCGAGGCACGCGAGCAGGAGAAAACAAACGAAGAAGTGTAATTAACTAAAAGAATGTTTAGTTTGTAACATCCTCGAAGAATGTAACAACAAATACGGCAGCGAGACATCTGGACGTTTGCCACTCAATGAAACCGAATAGCAAGAACCTAAAAGTCGAGCGTGTAACTGGCGACCAAGGTGGCGAGAACACAAAAGCGAAAGAAGAGCGAAGGACTGTGGCCCTGCCATAAGTGCACAACATATCTCACCGCTTGAAAAAGAAAGGAGGCAAAGCTGTAGTTAATGTTGTGCTCACTGCCTCAGAAAAACTGAAAAGGCTCTGCCAACGCGTTAATGCAGAACAGCCGATAAAGCAACAAGGGTGCACGATTAATCACTAGAGCCGATTTGTGGATTGCGCAGGAGCCATGGTGTAGTGTGGTACCACTGAAATGTGAGGAAAAGTATATAGGGCAAACTGGAAGACGCGCAAAGGAAAGATCAAAAGAACTAAAACTTAACGTCGAGCAGGCGAACAGGAATTTAGGCATTCACGTCAGGAATTGCCTCTCCAAAAGCTTGTGCCACAGAATTCAAACGCAGTGAACTGCTGGGAAAACACAGTGACCAGCTGGCTTGGGAGATTATGGAGGCAGCCGCAATTGCCAGACTTCGTGGCCAATGTGTTAGCATGCCATCCTTGTTGTTGACAAAAAAGAACTTGAGCTTTTGCACGTGCAGTCACTTTCATGAGTGCGCAGAAGTGCGCGTGTCACGTGATGTGCAATGCCGTGTCTGTGACAACGTGAGATTCCTGTGTGCAAGTGTAGAAGAAGCCTTGTTTCTTTCAAATAAAAGTTGTTGAAAGTCAGCGCTTGTGGTCTCATCATCTCGTCTCGTGTCCGGTCTACGTTCTGCATGGTTAACACCAGGAGTGCCGCTAGCTCATTAATTATTCGTATATACCTTGTCTGTTGCAGTGCCTACCCTTCCGTGTACCATGCGCTCTTTGTGGAAGCATCAGCTTGAGTTGAATTTTTTTTTATCCTTCGGCACTTCCAAGCAGCTAGCAGAGAGGTCAATTTAGCATCTGATTGTTGTGTTGGCTACATATTTGCCTATAACTTCTTGTTTTCAAAGCACCTTAGATAATGAGAAGAAAAGAAAAGCATAATATTCTGTCAGGCGGAATTCTTCTAAAACCTTAGACGAGAATTTTCAGCGTTTACAAGGGATAACTATCAGGAAAAATTACAACTCGAAGTTTTAATCACAAATGCCTTCGGACGTACTGGGCTTTTGTTTCATCGCATCGCCAATGCGTAGTTTCAGGTTTTTATATAATCTAATTCACACGTCATGATGTTTGCTGACATTGGTTTAGGCTACACGTGCTGATGTTATAGGAAGCAACGCTATGAAGGCGCTGACATTTTTTAATTAAATTAGCAATCATGCGCCACAGTCATTAAAACAGATAATATACTGAAGTAAAGTAATGCTCGATACTTGAATATGCATGCGTAGCACGATATCCACGTACAGTCGCGGTCAAAAATACGCGGCCCACGGCTCCAGTCGGCGGAGCGGCCGCGAGCCGCACCGCGGCGCTCGCGTCGGCGCTGCGAGAGTTTGCGCTCTGACGACAGGTATCTCCCTCGCTATCTCGAAACAGCTGAACGATGCACTTGAACTTTATCAACCGTGTTACGTATCCGCCCGAGAGCGAGGGAGATACCTGTCGTCAGAGCGCAAACTCTCGCAGCGCCGACGCGAGCGCCGCGGTGCGGCTCGCGGCCGCTCCGCCGACTGGAGCCGTGGGCCGCGTATTTTTGACCGCGACTGTACATATCTTATTGCAGAAAAATTAGTGAGCGTTCAGAAAGGCTTCGCGAAATTCATTGCCGGTAATTATGATTTGTTCTATCAGACGCTGTCGTAAACGACCTCGGCTGGAAACAAGCTACACTCACGTTGACAGCCGTTGCGGCTTAAATTTTCGTTTCCAGTATACCATAACCTAACCGCCATTGTCGAAAACATATATATTAAATATTCTTTTTTATTTATTTTTTATCTTTTTTGAACCAGAACAAACCATAGTAAAAACAATTATGAAGAACAAATCCCGGTTGCTATCCAAGAATGCATTTATCAGGCTTTGGGCGGTGAATATTTGCGGCATAGTGTTGCACCGTGTATTATGGGTGGCCTTTCCATTACTACCGCATCGTACCCGCACGCAGTAGCCAACTGGTACTTTGAGCACCACTTCCTCAGTGACAATTTCGGAACCCCGCGCAGTGTCTGCTACCGTCTACCCACCAGAGGCACAGTGCTTCAACGACAGCAGCTTAAAATGCTAGCTGTCACGAGGGAAGAACGCGAAAATGCTCCCTTTACCATCGTGCCACCATGTGGTATCGCAATGCGGTAGCGCGCTGTACGCCCTGTACCGTCGGTACTACAAGGCAGTCGTACCGTACTACGGTGCGGTTTTACCGCTGTGTCACACTACACTATCTTCGTGGTCGGCTTATGAAAACCGGTTAGTTCCAAAAGAAAGCTAAACACTTTAAAAATGTACGTACAAGTATCACCAATACCACGTTTAATTGTTACCCTCTTTTCCGCGCAATTAGCGAATGGAATGCGTTACCACAGGGTGTGTAGTTGATGCCTTCCAATTTCTCACTGCTATAGCACATTTGTTCTGCCACATATAATCTTTTTTTTACTTAATTCTCACTGCTCGCTTTCTTCAGAAACGTTCGCTAGATTTGTTTATTGCTGCGGCTACCTTTCTGTACTTATTCACTTTGAAATGGCGTTGGTTGCTTTGTTTTCAATATTATAGCAATGTAAGCGTCGTACAATATTGATGTTTTGGCGCTGTAGGCACTTCTAATAAATAAATATTTTAAATTCACTAAGCTAATCAGTTGTGTGGTCGAGACTGCGATGAACCATTTACGCTGCCAAATGGCCACCCCTTTCAACTATTGAAGCGCACTCGCAATGTGCTATCACCAACAATATAAGGAGGAAAGCGAATACAGAAGTGCGAGTCAGATACCCTCAAGCTGAACTTAAAGTGGTACACGGCGGACGCCAAAAGATAGAGCCAAAAGAATAGAATGGCAGGGGGCTCAACCAGAACATAAAATCCGCTTTGCACCCCACACAGTGGAACAGTGGAATGGGAGGCATGAAGATAAGGTGAAATTTAGTAGAGAAAAGGCAAGAGAATACAAACACGATCACCACCGACTATCACAGCAGAAGGTCACTTGTAGCATAACAAACACGATTTCAAGTCACATCCGCCTGTGCCATTTTGTTATCCTTAAAACCCACTACAATGCCTTCGTCTCCCCCATTTGCCATGTATGTTATGGCATCGGAAAATAATTTGTTCTGATAATGACCTTTGAAGAACGCGACCGAGCGCAACTGCGAGAGATCATCTCGGTACACTGTAGCGAGGATAGTCACAAAAAGCGTGGTGAAGTGTCTCCTCACTGTCAAAGTCATAACATGAGGCGTTATAGGCTATTTCGATGCGAATAGCTCACAAAGCAGGGTATTCTCGCGTTGACAGAGTCCACTTGGGATACCAAGGCGCTGCGAAAAAAAAAACACAAATGCCCAGTAGCATTCGCGCTTTTAAAATGCGGGAAGTATCTCATTGTCATATTTTTTATTCTCAGCGATATCGGTTATTGATCTGGCGGCGAGGGATGTAAGGCATCGGACACCATTTTTGCAAGGAGCACGCCGAAAAGAATGAAAGGAAAATAAACGTTCCATCTCCCTTTGGCATTAAATGCCGCCCATGATGTGCATGGTGCCGTACAATATAAGACGACGTTGCTGATACCGTGCTTGTGCTCTACAGTGAGATGAGTAAACTGAGCGTACGAGGATGTCGGCTGACCTTTTTTTGCGTCTCGTACAAAGCAAACGCGACCACCATCCGCACCTTTTTGTAACGAGCCATAATCCAAGTCTCTTCGTAACACAAGAGCGAGACATCACAAGGAAGTGGTGGAAGTGGTAGCACGGCCGTAACTTCTTTTAGTGCAGGCGAACAAAGAAATACTGCGCGCTGATGGCGTAAGTTTCCTCTAAAACTCTGCTACGAGATTAATACTCGTGGCAGAGTTTTCGCTAGTTACTTAACAAAGATTGTTGTGTTTGTTTCCTGAAGATATTCAAAGTAGATAACAGCAAATAGGAAGATGAAGAGAGAGAGACAAGTAAAAGACGAGGTTAACCAGATGCACGCGCGATTTGCTGCCCTGCAATGGGGAAAAGTGGATAAAACTACAAAAGGAGGCACAAAAGAAAAGATAGAAAGAGCACTATGGCATCGCACGCCCACGCAGGGGCTGATCGAGTCTATAAAGGAACGCAGACACTTGTCCTTTTGAGGAACTGTCGCATGCACTGCCGTTAATTCCTTCACCGACAGCGAACACTGCCATTGTCAAAGAACCTTCGCTTCTGAAAACGGTCTTGAGGCCAGCCGGTTTAATGCTGTCTGGAGAAGGCGGCGCTACACGTCGTAAGGGTAACAAAGGCACAGAATGTATTAAATACTGAATAAAAAGAATACATTGTCAACGTAATCGTCAGCCTCCTTTTTTTTCGTACTGCGACTATTCTTTTAACATCGTATAGATAGTTTGTAGAAAGCAAGTAAACGCGATAAGAAGTAAATCAGAGGGCTATTGAAGACGGCGTTGAACTGATGAGAGTTCTTTCGTTTAACGGAAAGTAGAGAAAACAAATTTACGACAGCCAAACGTAAAATTATGTTGATCGGGTGAAAGTGCGTTTGTGCATCTTAAGATTCATCTTTTAATATTGTGCAGCTATCGAGTGAAGGGAACCTTCATGATGATGCAGATTGTATTCCGCAGATAGGTTAGTTCACTGAATGCTGGCTGTATTACGCGCAGTCTTCGAGCAAAACGACTAAACTCCGCGCGCCAATATTTAACAGCAAAACTCAAAAGGGAGACCTAAGACAAAGTTCTGGCACTGAGAATAGCTCTACCGCCTAAACTATTCCTCAGACTACGAGACGGCAGCACGAGGCCAAACTTACAAGATGAAGCAAGCATTTGAAGCTTTAAACAATCGCATCACCAAATAAGTTCCGTGGAAATAGTTCAGAATAAGCATGCGAATTCAAAATGTTGTTTATGTAGGAGATCAAATTGGCTCGACCAGACTTAAACGGCAACATCACCTTGCATGAAGCTTCCTCCAGTTTTGCAGGTTAGCGCGAAACTTTAGTTAATTTAGAAGTAACTGTGTGTAATTGCTCACTACGATCATAGCCAGGTGCTTGCAAAACACGCAGCATGGATGGAAACGGAGGCATTCGCTGTAGCCTAGAGGCGCTGTCTCTGAGAACAGGGCTCCGAAAACCAAGAAAGGGGAACTAGACCGTCAGAGCAATCACTACAAAGCCGAACTATAAGGAAGATTTTAGGCACTACATGACTCGGAGAAACAAATCCACGTGGCGACGCAGATGTCAGCACTACGTTTTTCGCTCGCAAGAAAAAAAATGTCCTTGTCCCCACTTGGGGAACCTCAGCCTGCTCTATGCCAGTTGCTCTCCCGCAGGTGGGCGTTCTCTAAGCGCCCTTGTTCTGGGCCTCCTCTCAAGCAGAAATCCTACCTCGTGTTTAGACAGCTGCATAAAACATGAAGGTTGTTGCGAGCTCCTCACAAGGATTATGTCGTTATTTTTCACAAGCTGAGGCTGCTCGTTGGGAAGATCTAAACGTGAAGCTGTAGCCATATTCGGAGAACGTTTCACTGCTTCTCCTGAGCTGCTGCCAACAAGGGAACCAGCAGAGACAACCATTACTCATCGTTGTCGCCACCCCCTCGTTGAAGCTTTGTCTTGGGCCCCTCTTGGGCAGTGTACCTGAAACCGAGTCCGAGGGAAGCCGCAGACAAGTTGATTTTCACGTTTGTCGTCACTCCTCAGACTACATCCAAACTTTTCGGGTTTCCTTTTAGCTGTTTTCATAATGTACAACTATAGACCCGCAAGCTGGCATTGTTCGGCTGCGTCTGTTCAAAACTCTATTTACTGGGCTTTGATATCTCGACGTGCTAGCTTAGGCAGTTTCTACATTTCCTTGTGCTCAACCTCCCTTTCGCCGAATAAGCAGCGCAGCTGTGGTCCAAGGATGTCCAGGCGCCGAACGTGCCTCTTTTCACTTAAGTGTTGAAATTGCATGTTAATACAGTCCATAAGGTTATAAAGCATAAACATGCTGCTGTAGGTAGCTTGCTTCCAACTCTAAAGCTTCTTCTCGTATTGCGAAGTATACTCATATCGTTAGCGATGAGGGCGGGCCGCAGAACGCCCTGCAAAGGGGAAGTCACTCACTCGTTCTTGCAGAGCTGGCGATCTTGAGCTGAGTGCTGACTTGCCTGTTCAGTTCAAGTTCGAGTGATTTGTCAGCGAAAGCCTCAACTGAACAAAAACTGAGAAAGAAAGCAAATATAAACGGAAGCTTCAGATTCCGCGTAAGCTTCTCTTGCTCTCAGAACAATGACTTGTAAATAATAAATTAAATGACAACGACCAGCGCACCGAAAGCACTTCAAGGTACGAAAGGCGCCATAGTGAGGGCCCCTGCATTAGTTAAGGCCAGCTAGAGTTGTTTAACCTGCACTCAAACGGCACCATACAGCAGCGTTTATGCGCCCCGGATCTCAGCCTCCGCGGCAGAAGAACGCCATAGCCATGGAGTTACTGCGGTGAGTGTTTGGAAAGACTGATTGTTAAATATACTCCAGTGGAAAAATTTGAGGACCAAAATTTGCACACAGCGCGCAACTGACGTTGCACCGGCGCTTGCGGCCTTGAACACGCGCGAGCACTTATGAATAATGCTCTGAATCATCAGTTGTGAAAATCAAAACGTGCTTTTAACAAATATTTCTAAACGCATATGGCCTCCAGTACAAGCTTGCAGAGTGTTAAGCACGTATGTTGAGCCACTTGCTAAGAGAAACCATTGTAACATCTATTTCTCAACTCGAGGGATAAAGGCGGTGACGGCCATGCCGATATGCGCTACATCACCTCCATTGTGCACTTAGCATTGAACTTACTCCAATTTGCTTCGACAGATTAGCGATACATTTCAACAAAGTTCATTATCTTGTGCAAAGGCCAAACGTTTTAGTCTTCCGAGAAAATACGAAGAAACCCTAACAAGCATATTCTTTTTTTTTTTTCGCACGGCACTTCATCCCACACTCAACTTTGAAACTTTTTCAATATTTCAACAATAGCTTGACGATGGCAACGATAATCTACACAATGCAAAGATTTGTAATATTTTGTACACTGATCAAAGTTTCCTCAGACTCGTGTGAAATTTGGAGTTCACTTGGTTATAAATTTTCATAACTTTAGATATATGTTTTCACGTACATTGCATATTGAGCGCTGCAGTGTACTAATCTTACACTATACTCTAGAGCTTCACTTAGCCGTGCCTGCATGCATGCCAGCATACGGGCACCGGCAGGTTGAAACTACTCGTACCATTGCTAGTAGCCGCAGTTATAGTACTTGCATTATAACAGTATACCGGACTTGGAGGTGTTTCCGGAGATAAAGGCAGCGGCGCCGGCAGCAGTATGTTTTGTTGCTGTGTAAGGTACGTGCATTGTTGTATCATGTGGTACACTCGAAAATGTACGCTGGGATGTACCACGATTGGGGTATATAGTCAACCGGAGTGCTGAAATACTTCAGCGGCACGTGTGGACAGCCCGCGAAGAGTGAAAGGTGCCCTGCGTGTCTTTTCAACAGTTGATGTATTATTTTTGCTTAGACTAATTTTCATCTTTCAGGAACATTTACTCATCTTTTCCACAAGTACAGTGCAAGTTTTGAGACTGGCAGTAATTTTGCATGAAGTTCATCGAAGTAACGCACAAATATAACGCATGGGCTCTCTAGTTCCCGTGTACTAACAATACAACTTTTGTTTTAATTGCGCGTTCTTATTTTGCTGGTATTCACTGTAGATAAGGAAGCGAGGAAAGAGGTAATTTTGTGCGCCTGTATTTGAAGTGACTCCGATTTTATTCTAGAGAAACAATAGTTTCGTTTAGAGCAAGAAAAAACTTGCGAGGGATGTTGCGGACGCCATTTTTTGGTCGTTGATAGAACATTTTATTTGCCAAACGTGGAGGGTAATATCCAGAAGGCCTAAATGATTAATAACCGACAAAGATGATCTTAAGCCAAAGGAACGAAAGCAACAAGCAAAATAATCTATAACTAGTGCGCGTTATTCGTTAAGCGTCAGTCTGCTTGCTGGTGGTGCTATGTAGGAGTTACATACTTTCTTATCGCACGGGACCTGGACTCCCTCTAAGTACGGTATAGCCAGATATCCTGCTGGCTTAGGCTAAGAAATATGACTGCTGAACTGCGAAACCGTCTGAAGCGGAGTTTCTCTTTCTCTCTTTTCTTTCTATCGGTGAACCGCCGCCAATGGAAAAAAAGAGCGCGTGACCGAGTTCTGCCTTGGCGTTGAGCGAAGCTTCCTGCTAATCTGGCCCGAGCGGGAGAAGCGCAGAACAAAAGAGTAGGAAAATCTCCTCCCCAACCACTGGGAACCTAATGATGTAAAGCGCGAAATGCGTTATTCAAGTAAGCTCCAGGCACCGACGTGCAACGCCATGATCCCGCAGTCTGCAACCCCAGCCTGCAGCCTGTGCCACCGGAGTTCCGTTCTGTTTTATGTAGGAGTAACCACGCTTTTGCTGTGCCTGTACTAGGCTTACGCCTGGGTGAGCTCGCAGAGAAAACCTACGCGACGGTGCAGTTACTCTCGGCGCATTACACACGAATGGGGGATCGTGTTCTCTGCGCCATACATTATATACGCTGACAGGAAAGGCACGAAGTTTTCCGGTAGGCGTCATTGTTACGGTCACTTGCCTACGACTGAGACCTGCTCATGGATTCGGCGGGGATTCCAAAAACTTTTACTTTAGGCATCGCTATGAATTGTCTAAGGCAGCCCCGGTAGCTTTGGTTTAACGCAAACTTTGCCGTTGTTCCGAAGCGAATGCCAGAGTTAGGTAAATTGAAGTGTTACACTTTCAAGTTATCAAGTGTGTCATTTCTTTGGAGGTGAATGTCCGGTAAGACCGCAAAAATAAAAAGCGAAATAGCAAAGTTTCAGTTCATTTGTATTTAAGGCTTGAACCAGGGCTGTGGGCTTTTTGACTAGCATGGTGTTGCAGGTACGTGCCACGATATTTTCTTTTTTATGACCACTAATAAATTCCAATTTGCGTGCAGGTTTATTTACCTGTTTCTGGGCGCGAAGTGGATTTACGCCCTTAGCGTTTAATGATATTTTTTTCTTTCAATTCCTCATCCCTTTTTCTTCGTGTAGGGCAGCCAACCAGACGTCCGTGTAATTAACCTCCCGGATTTTTTATGTTTTTCTCTGTAAGTTTTTTTTAAGTTTTCTTTTGGTTTTTAACTTTTTCTTGCCCTTGGTGTTAGATGTTGCTTACTTAGAATGAGCAGCTGAGATAGCCCACTCTAACTCATACACTGTATATAGCGGTCTTGTCATCACACAATAAAGAGCAAGCAAAAACAGTGCCGGAAATGATACGAGTACTATAAAACCGCGGCAGAAAAAAACGATGGCAATGCTCGCAAGCATAGATTCAGTATTTGGCACACCGCTATATGTTTTGAGACACGTCTACCTGCGAGGAGCGTGAACGAAGGCGTCTTATCCGTGAAGCTGCACTCGCGGCTGGAAAATATGTTCAAACGCGTTATAATCACGAAGTATCAAAAATACCAACCTTTCTCGGGCATCTCCCTGAGTATGCTTTCAATTTCCCTATTCGGATAACACACTTTACGCGCCCTTCCAGGAGCTCTTTTTTGTAAGAACGAACAACCCTACTTCTGCATGTTGGTGCATGTTGTCTGCGTTTTAACTTTACTGTGCTTTCTTGAGGATATGAGTAAGGGACAAATAATCGTTAGGCTACACCTGCGATGATGGCAAGTGTCTCTTTCAGGTAGTATTGACCTGTCCAGTGAAGCCACGGGCGACGTAAAAGATGGGGTAGTGAAATTTGAAAGTCAGGTTTTTGTGTAAAACGCCATTCCTTATCTTAATCCTATCGTAAAGCTCAGGCACGTATCGTAGCATACTATGTTGACTCGCTCCACCTTCCCGTTAAGGACGAAATTTCAGCGAGCAGAGCAGGTGATGACTAAAATAATATTGCTCGCGCAAATTAGGTGCACATTGATTGCAAAGACATTTAATTGTTAAGTGATGCCATTTTCGTGCTCACACCTGCTCTTTCTCACTGCTTCTTTTGTAAACAAAACTAGTCTTCAACACGATGCCCTTTCTCCATCAGATTATGTTGACACATTCTTCACGTCATTTGCTTTGTTTTTGACATGTCATAGCTATTGCTGCTCTAGAAAGTCGACGCTTCTTATGAGCTTTAGCACAACATCCCAGGCTGTTATTTGCGCATAACTGGCAATAGTGTCCCAAGTATCGAATAATTCAAGAATAAGAAATCACCGAGCGGAAATGTCGTCTCATCAGGTTTCTAAACATATTGTCCTGTAATTGAGGTATAATCTGGAGCTGCTGGAAATCGGTTACGATGGTAAATAACCCTATATGTTGTGATAAACAAGCTGTTACAATAAATCACGATGATAGGTGACGACAGTCGGGTTACTGAGCTGAGGACATAGCACAGACGCGTAACGTCGACATATCCCAGTTTTTTTTCTAGCAGGGTACCTTCTTGAAAGGCCAAAATATATTGCAGGCAACATAGGTGACAAGTCGGCAGTACACAGCGGAGGCAAAACCACTTTTCGCCTGACTCTTTGGTACTCCTGTGGCCCCCGACTCGTCACGTCGGCCTGTCAGAAAAACCCCTGTCTCGTTACACAGGCCCATATGGAGTGTGCGTGCCATGACTGCAGTTACGTAAGAAATCGCCCCAGTCAGTACCAGAGCCGCATGTTCCCCGAATTCCACTCACGTTGTGCATGTCGTACGCTTCAAGCCATACTACTCTCCTGTTCTCACCGATATATGAACGCCTTCTGGCATCGGGGATAATGATACATGCATATTGGGTTTTTCTTGTGGACGGTGCACGCGGGCGCCCCGACGAAGACGACGAACTCTCTCTGGCTCTCGAGTTGTCGGCGGAAACGGCCAGCGCTGCAGTTATCCTTTATAAATATACTTTGTAAATAGTCTCGAGCTCTCAATACTTCGTTCGCGTAACAATATGATTCGTGATACAGTTGTTGTTATGCCATTGTAGTAATACACTTGCCATCATACGATTGTCCTTGTACGGCGCTCGTGCCGTCGTGGTCACTGCGTTGTCATCATCCAGTCGTCGTCCTAGCATGGTCACGATGCCGTTGCGGTGGTTCTATCGTTGTCATTCTACCTTCGTCATCCTACTCTCGCCACGTCGTCGTCGTCACAGAGTCATCATCATACCGTTGTCGCTATGCCAAAGTCGTAATTTTGCCTTCGTCGTTCCATCAACGTCAGTCCTTCACCATTCTATAGTAGCTATGCCGCTCGTATTAAGTCATGATTACGCCGTCGTTGTCATGCCATCGGTGTCATGGTGTCGTCTTCGGACAGTCGCCATGCCCTCCTCGTTGTGCCAACTTCATCATTTAAGAATGGTCTTCTCATTCTCATCATGTCATTGTCGTCATACCGTCTTGCCTTTCCACCGACGTCATTCCAAGATCGCTGCTGCGTCGTGTAATACACACGTCGTCGTGCCGCCATGCTTAAGCGTTACTTTGGCAAGCGAGTGCCACAGCAACGCGGAAAGAAACTGGATTATAGCACATATAACCAAAGCAACGGAAGTCTCCGAATGAGTGCCTCAAATGTTATACAAACTTGACTTCAGAGATACGGTGTTGCTACAATGCTTGAATGCTAATCATATTACCATCGACAGCCATAGTGAGATGAGTTACTGGTAATTTTATTATTAGTAGTATTTACTATGTCTCCAGTATATCTGTTTGGTGCATTGACGGGAGTCTGCAAAGTTCACTGAAATTCAGAAAGACTTGGATGAAAAACTTGGTGCACGCCTGGGTTGCTGGAACTGACATCAACTAGTACAACATTGTCGAAATATTTACCACTGGAAGCTGTAATACAGCTGTCTGTCTTTCACAACATGTTTGAAGACGTATATCCTTGATATTCACAGCTCATAAGAGTAATTACGTTCGTTAATTTCGACAGATGTGTTTACGAATGTTCCCAGATTAGAAGCAGAAGTTCAACTTCTCAGTTTTTAGAAACATGAAAGTGAGTAACTACAAAGCTGTCACCCACATGGAAGAAGAGCCAATGAGATGTTTTCGCACACACAGGTTCTCTGCCATCTTTCCAAAAAATAATAATAATGAGGCAATCTGACAGCGAATTTAAGGTGCACTCGTAATCATGGAAAATCTAGTCGCTTGGCAGCTGCCTCTAAACTCGGGAGGCTCCAAGAGGTTAGTTCTAGAACGATTACTTTAGTCAAGGCTTACAGAGAAACATATTAGGTTTTCTTCAGAACATGACGCATACATTTTGATAGAGTAAATGGTTTCCTTGGAAGTAGAGTTTTAAACCTCGAAGTGTCGCATTATAATAACAAAGTGGATTTACAAATTATGCGAGCTCTCTAGGTCTCTTGCGCTGTGTGCAGTGCTCAGAATACAGCTACGAATAGCAACTTCAATGCAGGGATTAGGATAACAATAAGCATCGGTAAATATACGGCTCCTGTATTTTTCCATTTTTGACGATAAGTTTCGAGAAAAGAAAATGCGGCCTAGCTGATCGTACTACGACTGTCGACGGTAATTCGATTTGTACTTGAGCAGTGTAGCAACATCGTATTTCTAAAGTCGAATTAGTTTTACATCTGTAGTAGTCACGCTGAGACTTGCGTTGCTTTTGTTGTAAGTTACAATCCAGTATCCTTCCCGTCGTGGTAAGGCACTCTCTCATCAGAGCGACACTTGAGCATGGTGGCATGATGACGGCTGCGTGACGCCGATGCGCAAACGACTATGAAATGACAAAGAAGGATTGACGTCGATGGGACGACAACGTCATGACTACGACGGAATGCCGAGAGGTGATTGACGTAGTTTGAATGACGATGTTGCAACAACCCCGATGGCATGACCACCACGAGCACATACCTAGATGCCCAAGCTATTATAACAACTTGGACCACTGGGTCGGCGCACAAGGCGTGACGATGACGGAATGACGAGATCCAGGTGAAAAGACAAAATTACTACGATGGAACAACCATGACGGCATCACGACTACAAGCACATACCTGGGAGTCGAAGCTATCAGACAACTTGGCCTACTTGGTCGGCGTAGAAGGCGTGATGACGACGGAATGATGAGATAAATGACAAAGCTTGAATGACGACAATAAAACGACAATGAACGCGCCACGACCATGACCAAATACCCATAGTGGCCCAAGCTGGTAGACTTTGGATCACTGCGTAGTAAGAAAGAAAGAAAGAAAGAAAGAAAGAAAGAAGGAAAACAAAGATAGATAGATAGATAGATAGATAGATAGATAGATAGATAGATAGATAGATAGATAGATAGATAGATAGATAGATAGATAGATAGATAGATAGATAGATAGATAGATAGATAGATAGATAGATAGATAGATAGATAGATAGATAGATAGATAGATAGATAGATAGATAGATAGATAGATAGATAGATAGATAGATAGATAGATAGATAGATAGATAGATAGATAGATAGATAGATAGATAGATAGATAGATAGATAGATAGATAGATAGATAGATAGATAGATAGATAGATAGATAGATAGATAGATAGATAGATAGATAGGGACAAAACATCTGAAACAGGCAAAGAATTCTAGTCGCATTATAAAAATCTCCTGAAACGGAGCATGAATTGACATGGAAAAATTCAGCAACAAAATAGCTTGCAACAAGTGCGGAAAGCACTTACTGTGATCAGGGCACGAAGGACGAAGCGCTAAGTGCTTCATTACATTTGAGTTTTGTTTGTTAAGAAGCCCTGGTATTTGTGAAGGACGATAATGACAGTGCACAGTGCTACGTCGAGCTACCTATGCGACAAAGAACATTTGATTCTTTGCCTTTTAATTTTCCTTTGCCCTTGCTGATTATATTCTTACTGAAAGAATTCATTATTTGTCAGAATTATGAGGCACTAAAATAGAGGGTGGCTTGAGAAATGACAATAAAATGATTTACTTTGATACCGTAGAGTTACGAAAAATTGATGCGCATTTCTTCGGCGTTTTACAGTGTTACCTTTTCTTGGCTCGTTGGTGAGTTTCGCGCCATTCGCACCGTTAACAGGCGCAGCGCTTGGCTGTGTGCCAGTAGGTGCTTCAATGACACGTGATGACGCTCTGCTTCCATCATTGAGCGAGTTCATGGTGGCACAACGCTTGGTTTTCTGGTTCTTTGGATCACCACCAGATGTCGTCGCCCCCCACGCACACAGGCGGCGAATCCTACTTAGTGCGCCGGTCGTCGTTCCAGTGAGCTCATTTCTTCTTCGCCATCCCTTCGTAATGATGCTGTGGTCATTGACCCATGAATATGATGTTGTTGTCATGCCATCGTAGTTGTCGCATTGTCGTCATAAAGCCGTCATGCATTAGATGCCACGCCGTCGTCTTGATGCCATCGTAGTCGTTCCGTGCACCAGCGTCATTGCAACATTGCAGCATTTTCATACGGCTGTCGTCACAATATATTGTCGCCGTATGTAACGCTCGTTTCGCCATCAGTCGCCACCGTCGCCACAACTTCGTCGTCATACACTCGTCACTATTCTATGATCCTCATGTTGTCTTTTTCACGTTGGCGTCGTTCTACCATTGTCATCATTTCAGAAACGTAGTCACATTGACGCCATGGCGCCGTCACCATACCACCTTCGCCAACGCCATTCTATACTTCGAGAGCTGGCGGTTACTCGGGCATTGCATATGAGCGTAGCAGATAAAACGAGAACGTTATAAAACATCCTTTTCACTGAAGTGTCATGGACGGGGCAGGACCTTCAGGCCCCCAAATGGTTTGGCGAGCTCGAAATTCATCGCGAAAATGCTTAGCCCTCTTCACAGCTAATGCTTCAGCATTTGCGGTACAGGCTCGTTACGGCCCTGCCCGAATCGGTCTTTCTTTCTCTAGTAGGCACGGTAAAGGTCAGCCGCGCAAAGGTGCATGCCTGAAAGACATGTGTTGGGCTGAGCTAGTAAACTTTAAGGCTCTCTCATTGATAAGTTTTTATCAATACTGATATGTTAGTGGGCGCCCAACTGTAGGCACAAATAAAGTTGCCTCCAATCCAATCTAATGTCAACAGTGACGAGAATTCTTCGAAGCTATTGATTGGAGGTGTTTGGAAGTCACGGCTCAAATAAAAAATGGAAAATAAAATGTTTCCGGGCCGTGAAACTGCATTGAAGAGTAATTTAAATATATATATATATATATATATATATATATATATATATATATATATATATATATATATATATATATATATATATATGTTGATTGATTTACCGATTCCGCTACGGCAACGGCTATGAATCCGCACACAAACTTGAGTTTTTATGTTTACTGGATCTGGCACTGGATACGAGATCTGGATACGGAATGATGAAATAGGCATTCAGCGAAACGTCTGTTTCACTGCATCAAAGTGAAACAGAATTTATGAGTGACCTGAATTCTTGGCAACCATGCATATCTGGTGTGCACCACGTGATCTAAGAGTTTATAGTGATTTGTCAATGAAAATAAACCTTCATTTGCCCGTCAGCGCTCGTGTCATTCATTCCATTTCACTTGCCTGTGTCGCGTTGTGCATATGCGTAAACGTGCTCACCAACAAACTCGCCCAACTTTCTGTTGAGCATCAATTTTAAGAGGGCAAGGTCCCACATTCCACACTAGATTTGGGGGAGTCTCTCTTTTTGAAGTCTTTAACCTTTTTCCACACGCTGCCCGTCTATGCACCATACCGCCTCCCTTCTACATTTTTTTCTGACCCTCACTGTGGGAAACCCGCCAAGCTCGACAACGTGGTAGGAGCCTGCTAGCGCAATGCCGCACTAGACATACTTCGTAATCCCTTTTACGAGCAGTGAGAGCGAACACTAACCTCAGCCTTTTTTTTTTCGTTTCTTTCAGGCGTGCATCTTTGCATGGCTGACCTTAACACGGCTTACTTGAGTGCGCCTCCACTTGAAAGCAAGATAGAAAAATTCAGAGGGTAGCGACGAGTCTGTAACGCGAATGTCGAAGCGTTAGCTGTGGACAGGGCAAGTACTTCCGCTAGCGATCTTGGTTTCCCTCTCTGACCAGCTCTCGTCTTGAGCACCAGACCCGGCAATGACGGCAGCAAGATTCACCGGGATGCTGGACCGACGTCACCGCTCACTGCGTGAATATCCAGCATTTAAATAAAAGTTTATTCCTCCTAACCATTGCACTATTATGGTGTAGCGGTAGGGCAAAGCTTGTATTCGCTGCTTCTGCTTTCTTTCACTCAGCGCATCGGTGCACCCAAAACGGCTGTCATTACATTTGCGCCACGTGGCTGCTTGCGCAATGCGCCGTAATAGAAAGGAACGCGCTCGAAACCGCCTTTCAGGAGAATAGAGGGATTGTGAAAAAGACAGTGCTGCCCCGCAAACAGTTTAACTTTTCATAGGGTAATAGAACCGGCAAATAAAGCAGTGTAATCTTGCTGAGAAGCTCTGTTGGTTCTTTTGTTACTCTGTCGACGACATTTGAAAAGTCTGTTTTGCACATTGCCGCTCACCGTGTAGGTTATTTTCTCTTGAAGAAGCTACAAACAAACAGTAAGCGAACAGAAAAAGGTAATTCTTTAAAACACATGGTTTACCTGAAATAGTTCCTGCTTGCTGGGTATTATGCTACTGCGCTGCCTCTACAAAAGCAAAACAGAACATGAAAGCTTACTCGTGTAGCTTGTTACACACGTGCCATTCAGACCAAATTAACAATTTCTTTTATTTTTCCCTCCAATGTCCTTGTTCTATATTTTTGGCCATGGAGACAGGCAAAACTACTGAGTATATCTAAGTTGTAATGCTTCATTTAAAGCTGAAAAACATTGTGTCATTAAATCATTGGCTGTTCGTGGCAAGAATGCAAAAATGAGAGATTCAGGGTTGGATTCAGGGTGAGGATTCAGGTGCGTGCGTGTTTTTGCGATTAAATAAGTGAATTGTTTGTGGCGCGGAACGTCATGCTTGAATGCCGGAATGTACGTGTTTCAGTAATTATCGCCTCGCCTCTCATGGTTATTCAAGACGGGATGTACCGATTCTCTGACCTGTACTTCATGCATAGAGACAGGAGACAACGAACACTTCCTGTGGTAGTGTCCAAGCTACCATTGGGAAAGAGACGCTCTTCTTGAGAATTTACAAAAAAGGGGGGCCTCGCGTATGCGTGTCTTAAAGACTTTGTGTTTTTTTAAGGGCTCGCTTTAACTCGCAAGTATGCTTCGCGCCTTCTCCTTGCATTTTAAGCCACATTAATTTGTCGGAGAGATGGTGAATACCCTAATGGCGGTGAAAGAAACGCTCAGGAGGAGCGAGTGCCGGCCTTAATCGCAAGGCTACAACACAGTACAACGCACGGCATTTTGGAAAAGTGCTCTGTCCTGCGCACAAAATAAGGGATACATAACTGAAGTTTTTCACATGATGCTTGCGGGTTTCGCGAAAGTCAGAGGCTGCCCTGAGATATTGTCCTTACTGCCCTTTTAAAGGCACACTCCGACAAATCTGCGTTCAGTTGTTGCAGCAGCAAGAAATCACTGTTTATTAAAGAACTAATTTGAGAGGCTAAAGTTTGCATTCCATAGTTCGTGCGAGCTCACAGGGTCACAATTTTGTTTTGTCTAAAATTATAGCCGGTTTCTTTTATACCTTAAGCAATATCCAATCCTTCACGATTGAAGTATCGTATTTATAGCTGGAAGGCCCGAAGGGAAAGCCAGCGCTTAAACAATTGTTTAAAGTGGAGTACGCTTAATTTCATCAAATAAGATTTCGTGTGGTCAAGAAAGCCCGGGTTACACATCGACCGTAAGGCTCTTTTTTGTGAACTTAATAACAGCGTAAAATTAGTCTTTGACGAAATACTCCACTCAACAAAACAGTAATATAAGCGAGATAGCATCAAAGTGTAATAGAGCTACCTTTTAAACCTCATCAGAGCATAGGGTCCCATCGGTGGCACGTTGAAGAACCCCATGTGGTCAAAATTGTTCCCGACTCCCCCACTATGGCGTTCATCAGTGATATCGTAGTTTTGACATGTGAAAAGCCACAATTTAAAAATTTTAGTATAGTTGTGTACCACGTTTAGTATATCTGTGACCGTGCTAATGTCTGCAAATAACTCAATGTGGCTAGGCAAGTTTAAGAGGAAGCGTTAGCTCGGGTGCACCTATCTAAACACATGTAAAATGAGAATTCTTTTTTCTCGGCAACCACTGCACCGAACGTCACGGAGTTTGTTGTAGGTAAAAGAAAAACAAGATCTGGTGATTGCTGGTTTCTAATTTCTGATTTATGGCATCTATTTTTTATTAATATTAGCAAGAAGGCGCACATTTTCAGAAAACGAAGCAATAAAGTTTACAACTCTGTAACTCAGAAATGAAACATGATAACAAAATTCTGTGAATTGCATCTAATAGTACGTCTAAAGCGGACAAAATTGTTATGTTAGACATGACTCTCAAAAAATGCAGTAATATGGACATGCAGCTATTGGAGAACCCTTGCACACAACGTAACGAATTCACGTAAGATATAAATTGGCATATCGAATTTGTCGGCCTTGAATTGTCTAATCGGTGCCGCGTACAGAATCGCGATATTTGCTCTTGATACAGAGTTATTAATTTATAAGCCTGGTGCTCCTATTCTTTTTTCGAACTTCTGAATTTTTGAAGCTTTTTGTAAAACTAAAGCCTTAAACCAAATTCCGCTACAAACAATCACTCGAATTTAACATTCTCTTTGAAATACAACGAATTTCATTAGAATCGGCCCAGTGGTTATCTCAGCAAAGCGTTTCTGCGTTTTAAATGTGTTTAAGTAGGCTGCGTCGGAGTTGGAGCCCGAGCTCAAGCTGCCTCTTAGCTCCTCGTGCAACCAAATGCCTAGAAATTTCACGCATGGCGCACTCACCAAAATTTTCTTTCCAAGGTGATGTTCTGTTTTGGTCAGATATTCAATAATGTGCTGTTTTCTTTCCAAATACTGACAGGTAATATTTAAGCATGTTTAGGAAGCGTTCCAGATTGCCGGACGGCTTGGTTGTTCGCTTTTTCATATCACCTCATGTTATCATCCTTTTATCATTAGGCAATCTATTGCACTTGGAGAAGCCGGCGACATTTCTCAATACCTTCAATGTCATCAGAATAAATTACAATCAGTATTAAAATAAACGATACGTAGTGTCCTGGCTGGCTCATTATCATCTGCGCGTACTTTGTTTCTGAATGTCTTGTGCTCGTTCGCATTCACCGTCTTATGAGTGCTATCCTGCTTCCACTCTCGAACGCTGTAAGAGACTGTTGTGGCGTAGTGTCTAGCATGGCGGTCTTGTCGACCGCGCTGACTGCTACGGCCACCGGCGCATTGTTATCTTTAACGGACACTCTGCTTTCAATTCCTTGCGTTTTCATCTTTCGTGGATTTCGCTTGCCGTTACTACTACCGATGGTAAACCTACTGCTAGAGGGACAGTATATACGTGACTGCTAGTGTATCATCGCGCATATAGTCTGCAGTCCGTTCTTGTACAGGTGCTAAGCTTTCGCGTGGAGACGTCTTGCGGTGACCAAAGACGTAGAGTATAAAAACAAATAGTCACACTTTTTTGCGTGATGCAGGTTATCGACTTTCTTTTTCTGCGACAGTAATTTATGCATATATGATGCCAATGTGCAATAAATTTCAAGCACTCGCATTCCTTAGAATTCTCCTAATGAGTTTTGGATGAAAAGGAACACTTCAAATAAAGCTCGATTGAGCATGCGTAAACTTTGGACTAAAAATGATTCGGTAAAGAAAGAATCAAACGAATTCACGAATCTTGGAATCCCAGAAAGGCAGAAGGAAATCTCGCGGGATTGCACACTTTTTACGTGACCAGGAGGATGTTAGGTGAGTCACGTCTGCAGTAACTAAAGCTTTTTGAGAACTATCTCTTTTCGAATATGACGTAGGACTTGGCGTATTACTCTTAGACCGCAGTGCACTAGCATGGAATTCAGACATATTCGCGGCTGGCTTCAGCTGGGAAGAAAGAGAAACTAACTTGAAGGAAACAACAAGCCACAACCAGAAGCACACATAAAAGAAACGAAGAAATGAAAAGAAAAAGGAACAGGCCTCTCCCAATACCCAGAAGAGCGCTACCAGTGCGAAACCAAGTAGCGTCTGAAGGCGTTTGTACCTCCTGGAGTGACAAATAGTGGCCGCTGGCGCTGCTAAGCGAGACAAAGCTGGCGTCCGAGGACCCTGAACAGTTATCGATGAGGCACCCCTTAATCGCCGCAGTGCCATGCACGTTTCCGCTTCTAGATCACGCATGACTGTTTCCCTTCCTGGCAAGGAGCAGTTGATTTAGTCCATTCCCCATGGCGGAATTTTGGCAAGGTGCTGTATTTCTTGCATTTGTTTGTTGCTTGTTCTTGTTGCTATGGTGTCACGCACTATTTTGAAATAACAGTGCGACTACCTCCTTTTTGAATTATGTGCTCATAAAGATATATATATATATATATATATATATATATATATATATATATATATATATATATTCAAATTTTATGGGAATGATGGGGAGGCTAAAGAAGAAGGCATACATCCCGTGGACTGGGAAAAGAAAGCCAGGAAGGTAAAAAGAAAAAGTCGACGCAGGGAGACAAAGAGAGAGAGAGAGACAGAGAGAGACAGAGAGGGAGAGAAACATATACCTACGCGGACACATAAAGAATCGCGGGAGTGGGGGCCCCAGTGCCAGAGAAGCACGGCGTACCATTCTTCGGAAGGGGGAGAGCTTCGCAGCAGCTGCAGTAGTATCGATTGCTGAAGAAAATTGGTGAAAGCAATAAAAAATCTAAAAAATGTTCTGTAGATCAAATCCATCCGTAGATCCATTTCTGAAGCGGTCAGTTGCATTCTATAAAACTAAATGTATGCTAAGAATTGTTTCTACTTCATCCGTATGTGCATATGCAACATGTGGTACCAAGAAGCACGTTTTTCTTTTTATGCACTGGACCGTTGATAAGGTATGCCGAATTAGAAACAGCCGTTGATGCGGGCGAACAGCGTGAGACATCGACGTAGTGATGCCACGAGGATGAAGACTGGTTTTGACGTTTGCTGAGGGAATAATGGTGAATATATATGCATGCAGAGGGAAGTACGACACTAATGATGGTGATAAGTCTGATTGGTATTCGCGAATCGTCATTCCAGTCTGTGTAGCGATGTGAAAACTGGCCGGCGCTCTAGTTTCCTTCACGCCAAAGACGCAGGAATGACATGGCCAAATTTGTAGCCTCTCTTCATTAACAGCTTTTCGAAAACTTCGATTCGCATACATTCCAAAGTGTTCCCTGTATCTGCATAATAATAATAATAATAATAATAATAATAATAATAATAATAATAATAATAATAATAATAATAATAATAATAATAATAATAATAATAATAATAATAATAATAATCTTCGATTTATAATAGCAGCGACCACTATTTGGCCGTGCACGGCCGAATGTTTCAGAGCAGTTAACTATACAGTGGCAACCGATATTACCACCAATTACAGAGCCAGAGAACCGGGCCATATCTGGGCGCAATTAAATATGATGAAGCTCTTAAGAGAGCCGGAAGGTCGTATGATCTTCATCTAACTGCAAAAAGTTGGCACTGTGTTTCCTCTATTCATGAAAAGCGTGTGGAGGCACGTATTACGCAAGACGCATTAAAGAAGCTTTGAACTATGGATCTGGCTTTGCTCAGCTAAACCGAGTATAGATGGCCTACCCTACTCACTATCATATGTTTTTGCTGCGCTGAGATCACAGTTCTTCATTTCATCCCAGGATTGTGCTCATGATTTAACTAACGTAAGGTGTCTCCGTCCTTAGAAAAAAAGAAGGTAAATGTGCGTAGCTTGCACTAGTGGTGCAAGGCTGCTGTCAAAGCGCATCTTGTGGTCACCTAGCTTTTACGTGGCTTGCCTAAGTTAATTGTACGTTTTGCGAGGTTATGTTAGGTTTTGCTAAGTTGTTGTCTCGGCGGGATTGACGCTGGAAGTTTTCGAGCAGTGGCAGGCCGGGATCACTTTCTCGGGGACACTCAGCGCGCAGCACAACATTGAATATTTAAGCATCTTGTTGAGATAAGAGTCTCTCAGAAAAGCTCAAAGCGTCTTCGTAGCGTAGGACGCATGGACGACGCTAGTCCACGATCCAAGTAAATGTTTCAGATCAAAATGTGAACGCTGGCGTACGCTTAGGGCGATCATTAGGACACTCCTTCGGAGCGCAAGGAGATTTCAATTGCAGATTTACCCCCCGTATTCAGAAATGCATCTTGGAACCCTTGCTTGCCTTTATACAAATGACGCCTGTCGTGAACGCGCCGAAGCAAAGGCAAACTGCATCTTGGGCACGCACCCAGCAGGCGTAATTTAGATCGAGTCAAGCATGGGCTTCTACACTCCGTTGCATACATAGCAGTCAGCGCTGTGGAGGCTAGAGACACTTCTTGCAGTGGCTTCGTTCGCACTTGGATGTAGTTCAATGTCTCTTGACCGCAATTATGCGCAACTGTTTTTTACATAGGCTCATTACTGAAACAAGTTTTAATCCTTTGAAACAAATACAATGCGGTACACGGCTGCTAATGCGAATATTTGAATAATTTTTATTGATGTTATTCTTTTCGGATTTTCCATTTGCAACGCATCACGAGGAGCCTCACGTGCATGCCCGCGCGAGTGAATGCTCTTGGCGCGCAGCCAAGCATGGACGCAATGCGCGGAATGATAACTTTCTTTACCGGGACTTCTTGGGTAGCTTCCATAGCGTTGACTGTCATGTATTGAATTGAGTGTAGAAGCCCATGCTTGACTCGATCTAAATGACGCCTGACGGAAGCCTGCCCAAGATGCAGATTGCGTTTCCTTCGGAGCGTTCACGACAGGCGTCATTTCTATAAAGTCAAGCATGGATTCCAAGTTAAGTTGCATTTCTAAATACGGGGGTAAATCTGCGATTGCCACCTCCTTCCAGATCACGCATGACTATGCTTTTCTGAATACGGGGTTTAGCTTGTTCTGTGCCTCATGTGCACTTCATACAAAGCACTGTGGCTGATCCTACCAGCTTAATTTTACACGAGCAGCGCTTTGAATGGGCAACGCTCAGACGAATGCAATGAAGACGTGCATGATCACGTCCATGAAGTACACATGGCATGCGAATGTTGCCCATTGGGTTGGAAGTTTGAATAGGTGTACGCTGGTACTCCGGCTCTGTTCAGTTAGTACACTGGAAGTGGTACGCAAGCGAAGACACTGTAGCCAAACCGCCGCTCCTAGTTGAAAAAGTCAGATTTTGCAAATAGGAGTTCCTGTGTTGAAACAGCAGCGCAGTCAGCGTGTGCATTGCCACCCATGCCACAATGAGGGGGAAACCGCTACAGTACAGCGCTCTGCAGCTGGAACCCACAGGCTGCGATTATGAAATTGATAGGCTAAAGACTTTTTTTTTTCGCGCTTCTGCTGGCTTTCAGCCTTCGGCGAAATTTTGTAATTTCAAGCTTCTTTCCAGCGATGATCAAATGATTGCGAAACAGGAGCATCGATCTGGGGCAGCCCGCAAAGCCTGGAAGCGGCCTTGTGTTCTAGATTACTACTTCCATGTGCTTCACTCAGTGAACTAATTGCGCCGAACGTCTGAGGGGCTCTTCGTTATTTCATATTGTCAAAAATTCCACCTATCTCAGAGTGTGGCCGCGCAGCGCAACTTGCATTGCGATATCAATTGTACGGAGACTCTATTCGCGTTGGCGCCGTCTTCGTAGGTGTCGTTGTCGTGCTGTTCCACTATGAATGGCGCATGCGCCGCTCGCTCGCGCAGGTTTGCAGGCTCTCCAGAGACGCAGAGTGCGTTTGGCTGCAAAAACGACGAAGCAAAGCGAACGTGGAGGCTCGGTGATGGAGCCAAGCCAGAGTTCTGCTTTTTTTTTTCTGCTGGCTGTTGTGTTCCCTACATGCAGCTGTGCGCACCAGCCAGTTTCAATTCCCAGGGCCGCTCGATCAAAATGGCCTCTGGAGTTACAGTGAGCGTGCTCTGAAAAAGAATTGTCGTTGTCGTCATTGTTGGGACGTCATCACAAAGAGAAAAAAATTGGAGGACCCTTAAGCTTCACGTTTACGAGTGGAATGCGACAGCATTCAAAGACCCCTGATTTCTTTTCATGCTTCCCTGTAACTGCACCTTAGTTAACCGAAACGTATACCGGGAAACACTGGCGGCGAGCGCTATGCACGAAGCCAAGCTTTCTGGTAGAAACGCGGCCTCTGCGTGCGTTGATCTCTCGTTATTGTTTCGCACATTTATTATTTCACTGTGAGAAGGGCTAAAATAAAAGATATGCGCTGCCAGTGTTATTTTTTTTCATTACATTTGTTTGTCTGCGTAGCTCTCAAAATATCGAGGAACAACATTTTAAAGAATGAGAGACAAGGTATTAACTTTGGTGGTAAAAGAGTGGTTTGGTGTGCGTCGTTCGGAGTTTGGTTTAAAAATTAGTTTTGCCGCAGCCATGTTCGACGCCAGATTTTTTACGACACAGGGTCCTTAACGCTGCCGCGTTATATTTCTTGGCGTAGTATGTTAAATTTCCTGCTGTGCTACGCCAAGTTGTCACAACCGCGTATAGTTAGAAGCCCATTCCAGGAATTCGATCGCAGCGCTAATCCTTGTTAGGGATGTCATTATTTCGCCCTGCGGTGGAAACTGCCAATTTTCAAATATTTCACATTTTCCCCTACACCTCCTTGCTTCCTAAGTGGCGTCCGTACACGTACGAGACGCGTTTACTGAGGTTTCTGAAACTTCCGCTTTACGCGTCAGTACTTCTTTAAATTCTAGGCCCAATGTTACCACGCTACGCCATCAAGGCAAAGGAAATAAGAGAAGTCTGAGACGGCAGATAACAGTCAATCCTGGTGAAGCGATAGCCTTACCTTTGGCCTTTAATGCGGTGTACAGATATGTTGTCCAATATACCTAATTCTAAATTTTACTAGACGAGGGACTTACCCGCATGTACAGCACATTTTGCTTCGTGCATGTAGCTGAAACATCGCCAGCGAAAAGGAAAAAGGCCTAGCAACTTTCGTAAAACGGCTTCGTGGAACCAAATCCTAGAGAATCTGATTTCTTTTGGCCTACGTCTCCTGCTGGTGCTGAAGCATTATGCTGTATTGAAAATTCAAGTCGGCTATTACGTTCTTTAAAGGTGGCGGGAGATTTCACACTTAGGGAGTGTATTTCTTTACCTTTTTCATGGAGGAAGCTGTAAGAAAAATGGGGGGGGGAGGTATGGGGAAAGCTATATGCTTTCTCCTGAGAGCAACCGAAACTTTTCTTTTATAACGTAAATAATAAAAGCGCTTACGCGCAATGCGGTAGTTATATTGGAAAGTAAAATAAAAGGAGAGAAAAATCATGACAACAATTCTGTCATCGCATCCAAGGGGTATGCTGTTCCCGGCGCGATGTTTTCAATGTAGAGAGCTGCGTAGGGCATGCTTCTTTCTATAAATCCCCCCGTGTGTATAGACAACAAATGTCGAACATGGGTTATGGTTTTCTTGCGCAACTATTGCATCACAAACTTTCATTTTAGGTGGGCGCCCTATTCTTCGCCGTTTGTGCCCGCACCTACATTGCGTAAGGGCGCCGTCGCCATCGCGCCTGGCGATTCAGATTGACGTAATTCGAAAACATATAGTGCAATATAGGTTATGGTCGTCTTTTGACCAGAGTAAGTTCAAGTGCCATTTTGCAATCATGCCAGGTTGTTTCAAACTATCACAGTTGCGGTTGTATTTCTATGCATGAAGGAAGACCTACTTTGTCCTCCGTCCGCCGTTATGCTTATGCCGGCCGCGTGTGGCAAGCTGACGTTAGGATACTTAATTGGTTCCTTCCAGCAGAGTCCACAACACCGATAGGCACCAGTTGTCCTAAGCAATACTTAGGGAATTTAGTAATCACTCGGCATAGGCACAAATGCCGTTCTTGAGTGCAGGGCTGGTGAGTATGGCGCTGCACAGAGGCGCATTTTATTAGCTCCAACAGCCATGTGGGCGACAATGTACGCAAGAACACTAAAATAGAAGCAGCAACAAGTAATGGAATAAGCCACATTCATTTTAAAAAGGAGGGAAAATTAGAATTGGAAATTAAACCAGGAAATCTGTTAGCAATACTGTAAGATTCATACTCAAAAAGAAAATGTATGTGAAAATTTTATGCATGCGACATCCGCCTCACGTAAGCATTGTGTTGATCACACCTCCGAAACATGTTTGCAACACTTGTATTTGCTTCTTTCCTTAAATTCATTATTACTATATATTCTTTTTATTCATTTTTCATGTAGAACATGAGAAGGTAGCCTGCGTCAGAGCCGACTATCCCAAATCCCTGAACTGGTTACTCAAGCAAAATAAAATAAAAGTATAAGAGCATATCACAAAACGCAATACACACAAGGACACAAGCACACTAAGATTGTCTTATCTACGCGTACCAGCACCGGAAATATCGCTTGTTTTGTACCAGTGTAAAATATTTACACACCCTTGTGCGCATTTGAATGAAACCGTTGTTTTTATTCACTCGCAATAAAATATGCCTGTTACTCGTGTTCCACGCCAACTGAAGAACGAATGCCGCAAGTAAATTCTATGAGGCGGCTAAATGTTCACAGTGTGGAAAGGGTCAAAGCATATTATTCTTCTTCTTTCCGAGAACATTTTTACAGCATTGGCTTGTTCATCACCCCTTCATCACATATTTCTCCTTCACACCTTCAGTTCAGCTAGAAGTTCCTCCGGCTGCTTGCGCTGGCGCATTGAGAACCGGTGGCCATTTGAAGTAAGCTCGACATGTTTCGCGGCTATTATGGAATTTCATCTGACTCTCGGAAAAGACTAAGATTACAATTAAAATATCCGGTTCGCGGAATGCCGCCATCACGTCCACAGGCTAAAGCCTTTCCGAGTCATGTTCAAGGAATCTTCGCGACTGAGGCCGGATTATCCTTAAGTCTTGCAGGCGTTTGAATCCACAGGAATTAAACGCAGACTGAATGGAGCTACCATATGAGGCTTCTTGTAAGTAGAAAGAAAAAGCAAAGGTCTCCTGTCCCCTGGAAAGATTTAGGCGGGAGGTGATGCCTTGTTTAAAGCTCTAGCCGAAATGTGTGTTTTCGCCCAAATTTTCGCTCCAGTCTGAGACTTCCATTTTGTGTGCGGCGAAGTCCGTGGCGTTTATTTTGAGTCAGAAGTTTTTAATTAAAGTGTCCACAGAAGCTTTGGTTGGCCTTTAGAAATAGCTTCTAGCCATTGCGCATGCGCTGAACTTGGGGCTCAGAACTACATGTGTTCGGTTTAACACTCCGTCCAAAAATAGCGATTTCCTGCAACCACAGAAAAAAAAACACCGAACTGCTGGTAGTATGGCAAGCTTTCTTGGTGCCGAATATGTCTTCTTCTTTATGAAATGTGGAAAATTAGAACTGTGGGCACTTAAGGGGCCGTCCATGCCATCGTTTTCAAACCGTGCTCCACACGGAAATCAATGTAGTAGTGCAAAGTTTTGTTTTGTATCATATTTTTTTTCTACCTATAAAGGGTTATTTCATAACGCCTTCTTTTGATAGCGAATCTGAACTCGAAGTGCCGCTGATCGCAGTGCATATGTGAACAATCAGTCAATCAAATAAACTTTATTTCGCAACCTTACAAGGCGAAAGAGGTGGCCAAAGAAAACGCTGCTACACTGCAGCTTGACTGGGCTCCTGCCACCCATCACATGTACCCCCTTCCACATCTACCCCCGCCATCTGGAAGACGTAAAGTTCTTGTTTAAATTCAAGTTTACGTATAATTTTCGGCTGAGCAGAAATCAAACTAGGCTAAGAAATTCTTGAAGCACATATTACAAGAAACAGCTCCAGTCTGTAAGTGCGCGCAAAGTCTATGGCAGTGCTACACAAAGATACATTTTACTGGCCCACGTCAATCAATACGTAAGTTCACAAATGGTTGCAGCTTGGTTTTAGCCATTGTGCACCAAATGGTACGCTGCATATTATCAAGCCCTGCATTCGTACGTGCTGATCACGGCCCGTATTAACAAAAAGCTATTACACTAGAATTGTGCCTAGAGAAAATTCGAGTCAATTTTAATGCTGGACATAATATTAGCGAAGGCAACTGGTCAATGGCAAACAGCAGTCACGAACGAGATGCTTTGTGAATTCAATTCATGGTGTTCTCTACAGCAAGTTTCTGCGCATATGAGTGCATTTTAGTGCCAGTAAGAAGCATATAGAAGCATATATATATATATATATATATATATATATATATATATATATATATATATATATATATATATATATATATATATATATATATATATATATATATATATATATATATATATATATATATATATATATATATATATATATATATATATATATGTATATATATATCCCTCATCTCATTCCTATGACACATCGTCTTGCGTTGGTGTGTTTTGGGCCCTCTGTCAACATTTTTTTAATGTGCACCAACGCCATTCGTTTCCAAATCTTCGTGCGATGCAATCTTCTCCCATAATATTTTCTATGCACATATGACATTGTAGTAGTCTCGCAAACACGAACCAGAGACCAGTGAGAGAAGATTGCATAAAACATGAAGCTGTACGAAGCCGCCTGCTCAAACGCAGGTGCTTTCCTTACTGGGACTGCGTCGCCCCTAACCATTAGGTAGAGATGGCGAACGGTTTCGTCGTCCTTACCCCAAGAATGTGAAAAGAAGAATTAAAGAGTGCACGTTTGCTGGGCATACTTACACAAGTCGCTCTTCGGATAGATCCCTCCTCCTTACCTGTACAGACGTTTGCGATAGTTCTGTTAGTTTTCCAATGGCCTCACTTGATGAATAATGAATTCAAACTTCGTTTATGAGCGACCACCGCCATAAAGTTATCGTGCTAGTACTTCTTGTGAGTGTCGAGATTTAGGTGCAGATTTACTTTGGCTCTTCTTGAGGTTTTCGTACACTTTGTTCTTGCAGAAATAAAACCCTTCGCAAGTCACGAAAGAAAAAAAAAGACATTGCTTGGGGCACCAAATACGCCAGTTGTGGTTTCGTAAGACGGCGAGGTAGGTTATCGCTCATTATTCAGTGTCTATTTTCGTATTTTAAATGGTGATGCTGATGTCCTGGTCAGAAGGGCTAACCTATGTTCTGTATCCTAGAATGATGTTAATATATCCTAATACTTGTATATATTAATTATTATCATTATATTATTATATCCTATATGCTAGATTATTGTGAATAAAACCAAGGCAATGACATTCACTACGCATCTCTCGAAGTTATCATTTTCTTATATCAACAATGCTGCCATTCAGGCAATAAATGAGTTTAAATACCTCGGCGTCATTATGTCAGCTAACTTAACATGTCATCATCCCATAGAATACACCACCAGTAAGGCGAGTAAAACACTAGGACTAATACGTAAAACACTCTATATGGCCACGCCTGACACAAAGCTTCTGGTATACAATGCTCTAGTCAGACCTCAGCTGGAATATGCCTATGTTATTTGGAATCCGCATCAGGCTTTCTTAACACAGTGACTGGAATCATTAAAGAATCATGCGATTCTATTTATAACAAGCAACAACACACGCTACAGTTTTACACACCTTCAAGATACCTTGAATCTTTAAACACTTCAGCAACGAAGACGCATTTCTTTACTTCATTACTTCTTCAAACCGTACCACAGCACTTGTATTTTCCGACTAGAATATATTCGCCCTGCTTCATACATCTCCCAACGCACTGATCGATCCATTCAAAGTATGCCAACCTCATTGCAGGCCTAAATTGTTCAAATTCTTTCTTTTGCTTTGGCTATTAAACTTTGAATTTAACTGCCGAAACACATTGCTTCTATCCAACATTCTGATGTATTGTGTGTCGCTGTATCTTCTGTATAAGCCGATGCTTTCTTTCTTGTTTTTGTGGCATCTGTGAGGGTGCAATAATTCCCCCCCCCCCCTTATGTAATACCCCTGTGTGGTCTTTAAGGGTACTGCAAACAAATAAATAAATAAATAAACTATAGGAATGTGGTGAAGAAGCATTTGTATTCTCGATACAGGAAAGTAAAACAAGAACATCACAACTGCTGATGAACCACGTGCTAACATCCGCGCTATAGCACTCTCCCACACAACTCGTTGCATTACGTCAAAGATGGTAGCATGTTGGTAGCAGGATGGTAGCAGTCAAGGGGTAATTGAATTATGTTGAGTTGATTCACTTCAGCAGCCTAAGCGTAGAAATGTTTTATATTTATTCCCTTTCGTATTTCTCTGACAGAACTTAGCAGTTTCCGCCTGTCCACTCAGTAGCCGGTCCTTATGTACAACAACGGTAATGCCTTAAGTAGAAATGAAATTAAGGAACTGCAAAATATACAAGGAAGAAATGTTGAATTGAGCAGTTTAGTCTAATTTCCTCATTTGGCGAGTAATGAAAGCGGCCGGCAAATAGGCACAGTCAGCCGTTAGATGTGCCTCATGCAGGTTCGAATAATCACGGCAATCCCCTTTACCAATGAAATTACTGGAAGTAGTTGAACTAATCAATATCAAGTTTTCCCTGTGAATATGGTGTAAATGACAAAATTCCTTTGTTCACAATGAAAATGTGTAAAGTAAACGCATCTCTACCTAAGAGTTATCCCCGCGAGAGATAAAGGTTGGATTGTCATCTCTCGAACTTTCATTGCAAGATTTTATTTCGCCGTGGCCATTAAAGCGCGAGAAAGTGTGTAGGAAGCATTTAGCCCTACGGCCTAAAAAAAATTAAAAAATAAAGAGCAGCCGGGCTGCGGTGTCCGCCTCCGCCAAAAGCAGATAAACAATTGCGAGATTCTGTAACACAAGGATTTCGTCTGATGAGTTTGTTTTTTTTTTCATGTGTACAATGTGTCTTGTACATATATTTGGGTCGAACAGACTAACAAACCTCAGAGCTATGATGCGTGGAAGGAAATTTGTGTTGAACATTACTGTACCTACTTAATCGTCCTGCACATTCCTGTTGCGTGAACATATGGGCACTGGCACGAAATGTGCCTCCAACTAAAAAAAGGGGTTATCAAAGTTTAATACAGGAACTATTGGTTGTGGTGATAATTTTAATAATGTTTACGTAGAACTTTGTCAGCTGCCTCGGAAGCAAATTTTTTTTTACATACAAATTGAAACACGCTGTCCAGTATGTTGAACTGTAGATAGTATGAGGAATCCAACCCCTGTGCATTGAGCACAAAACGTACCAAAAGCGAGCGGGAGCAAGCATTGCATATGCTACGGTTACTTGCCGAAGTCGTCAATTAATTATTCCCGAGAGTACGGAGCCGTAATTTTCTCCAAGACGCCACGGGACTGCGTGATTCTCGGCCATTAAACGCTTCGAACATTGGAATAACCGGAAAAGCGTTCAATCGAGTATACGCGCTGATATAGAAACATGTGCGCGCATTTATCTTCTGGTATGTTTGTCTGCGTTAAGTTTACTGTTCTCAATTTGTAATGTTACCTTGAAAATCTATGATTTTCATTGCCAGTAAGCTGCTCCTGCCATGATGAAGCTTCATTCTTGACGAAGTTATCTTCTCTAATGTAACCACGCACAACGTTCAATATAATAAAGGGAATTTTCAAAACGTTAGTTTGATAGGTTGTCTATATGACACCGTGCGTCAGCTTCCTTCTCCGCAAACTTAACCGAGTACCAGAAGTTTGTCTTTCAGGGCTTCGCTAGAGGGGGGCTGATGACTGCTGTCGACTAAGCCTCGGTATCTCCAATTGGAAACCCTGGAATGTGCCCCTAGTATGTGGCTCCAGCATCTCCGGCGGGCATTGAACACCTTCTGTGGTTGTGTCCTAGTACTTATGGTAGTAGGCACAAGATGCTTAGGGAGGGTAACCTCAACAGGCTGAAGTTCTAAGTGACTATATTCACTTGACAAATTAAAATAACCGTGAGAACTCATTACTGAAGGACCGGCTGAACACATGGCTGCATCGGTTTATTTGGTGCTCCTTTTTGTTCATGTTCTACTTCCCATGCCTGGAAGATGCGATGACTGAAACAATAATTTATCCGAAGTTCTGTTTGCAGATTAGATTTATAAGAAAATAAAACAGCTGCACTATAACGCAAAACTATTCGAGTATGTTTTATTTCCATCTCCGGACGCCAGATTTACGCAACAGACTACGCGAGCATCGGGTGGTGACTAACAGCGTTGTTTGAACATCCCAATCAAAGGCGCTCCTCGTTTACAGGAGGTCGCTTTTGTTTGCTTTCAAAGCGAGCAGGATTACCTTCCTTGAGAGGCTTTTCATATCAAATTGGCTGCCAAGAGGCGAAATGCACGCAGAATTACATGGGGTTTCCGTGAATCTGAGCTATAGCCCAGTGAAAGCAGATCACCGGTGACAATTATATTAGATACATGGAGTGAATTTGCATATGCTACATTCTTATATATATATATATATATATATATATATATATATATATATATATATATATATATATATATATATATATATATATATATATGTATATAGTCATATCACAAGAAGCCAACAAACACTGACACTGGGGGCAACATAGCGAAAATTACTTGTGCTTAATAAATGTAAGCAAGAAACGATAAATTCATGGAAATGAAAGTGGTTGAAAAACTGCTTGCCGCAGGTGGGGAACGGTCCCACAACCTTCGCATTACGCGCGCAATGCTCTACCTAGCTCCGCGGCACCGTTTACAAGGTCGATCCAAATAGGTCGCGAAGCTTCGGGCGAAAAGCGGTTCTGTACAGATTGTCACCGACATCAGCATGGGGGGTTATGGGAGCAGCGATTGAAGCGCGACTATGTTTGGAGGGAACAAACATTGGGAAAGAAAAACGCGTTTTTTAATTCAAACGAGACACACTTAGATTCATTCAACGAAAATAAAATTCCTGGTCAATTTTATATATTCGTGATGAGTTAAGAAAATACGTTTAATTTTTATATTATTAATAAATGCCTTTCTTTTCGGCGCCCATCGCTACAGGTGGCGTTGACGCCACTATCACTCGCAGTGCAATGCACGTCTTGAAATGGACAGAAAGGCGCACTCGTATCACCTGTTGAAATACGCCCCCCTCACAATTTGTGCTTTCTTGCTTGTTGAAGTGTGTCTGAATTTGGTGACGCGGGTAGCTTCACTGCTTCTTAATCTATTCAGTCAAAAGTAGTGAGTTACGACCGCCAGATAATTGTGTAGTTGTTTTCGTGCGACTGCGCTGGCCGACGGGCTTGGCATCCGACAAAAGGATCAGCAGTCTACACCTAAAGCTTTCGTCGGCCTCCAAAGAATGTATGTTCCATATGTTCTGTGCAGGGATGCGATTTCGACAACCGTACGGCTGGCCTTCTCCTGCATCGCTTTCCACGCTGAAAGCTCGAAACGCCCATCAAGCCGAATGGCGGGGCATTTGAATATATAGCTCCAAAGAAAGAACAACAAAACAAATTTCGCGCCTTCGAGAACAAAATGACGTCACTTCTGCTTTTAACGGACATGGCGTCACTTAGAGGTGTTCCCACCACATACAGATGGCGCTAAGCCCCATGAACCGGCGATGGACCGCCATGTTTTGAACGTATGGGCTCCTATGGAAGCTTCGCTACCAGGTACATTTACCTTGCCGTTTACCCATCCACTTTCTTGTCTATTTATGTTTCCTAGTGGAAACCTGGGAGTGTTAGCCAGTGCCACCACTCAAAAATACCTTGGCGGCGGATGAACATCTTTGATGCCGCAGGTGTCACGAGAACATCATTTTTTTTTTATCGTGGCGTGCATCCGTACGTGCCTGGCCAGCGGCAGCTGATTCATCGAGTCACCTTCACCACATTCCCCTCCCACTCCTAAAGAAATAAACTTGGAAAAGACATGCATGCTCCTTTATTTCCTCTTCTTCGACCACACAAAAATGGAGAGGGTGTCGGCCAGCCCACCACTACAGTTGTGCCATTTTATAAATCCTCCGAGAGACGTGTGTTCACGTGTCCTTGTTAAACCAATTTAAAATATCTGCGTGGAGATTTCAATACGAGTGCTTTCGTTAATGCAGACCTGCGGAAACATGAGTAGCATCAGCACGTTAGTTAGCGGTGCAGTTTGGCTTATGTGAGATTGTCGTCAGTGCCAACGTAGGGATTTTGCGTTTCCATGGTAGCCTTTGATCGTGGACGCAGTAATAAATTTCTTTTAGACTCCGTCGGAAAGCTGATGTAGGCAATATGTCATCTGAGGCGGGGTAGTACTTCAACAGACATAGGCGCTAGGTAGGGAGGAGCGGGGGGGGGGGGGGGGGGGGGAGCTATTTCGTATACGTTTTAGCACCTATAACAACCGTCTATATCTGAGTGAAGTGTCAAGACAACTGCTTATACTGCACTCTTTCTGACAAGCCGTGTGTCAGGTCCTCTTTTTCGTACGGTACTTTTGCGAGGGCGAACTTTAAAAAGCTATTTGTTGTGGCTTTAAAAATTTGCAGGCTTGAAAACAGCTGCGAAAGCTCTTTCAAGCGGGAACAGGATGCCGGAAGGCTTTATAAGAAGGGGCAATTTATTGTGTTTTTATTGTCACCAGTAAGGTTGATAGGCTTCTGGGCTTAACGCGTTCGCGATGTGTCCTCGCGTTTCTTAGCGAGCGATAATCCAACCAGAGGCTGCTACCGAGCTTGCAACAAAAAAGAAAGCTATCCTGTCCTAATGATGTACGAGTGGAACATCTGAGATTAGTCTAGTTTAAAACAAGACAGCGAGGTTTGTTCCTGGCAACTCTGCCAGTTATTGAAGCCATTGGAAGAAAAATGCTTATTTTTGGTTAATTCTTTCGAACTTTTGACCTGTACTTACATTACCGTCGGACCCTGAATTTCGAACGTGATATACTTTTTGGACGACATAAAAGGATGCTTTTGTGAACTATGAAATTCGATCATAAATTATACATTAGGATACCTTCCATTCCACATAGAAAGCGAACTGCCAGATACAAATGAAGATAAGAAAAATTCAGCTGACCCCCCGCTCTGCGCAACTCAAAGCACGTACAAGTGAAAACCATGTCTTTGTGCGTTTCTATTAGGAAGTGTGGAAGAGGAGAGAGGTCGCTACTGTACTGCATTGATTTAAATAAGATAACGTGGAGAGAGAAGTGAGAGATTTGGGTGCTATGCGGGGCATGGCTATTATGTGGCATTATTAAACGAGAACGAGTGAAGCCCCTGCCTATGAATACGCAAATAATTAGCTTTAGGCATTTTCTTTCTCGAATAGCGGCTCGTTTGACCGATTTACGGATTCTCTCCGACATCCCTAGGCCTGCAGTGAAAAACTATTTCCTATGCTTGGCCTTGTAGATATTCTTGCTCTCTCATTTCCTTGCGTTATTCCTGCAGAGGACAACGAACTTATACAGCGCAGTAGTAAAACTGGAGCGCATGCTCACACTTCTGCGGTTTACGTGACTCCATGAAATAAACAATGAGTAACAAAGAAACACAGTCATTTTATTCTTTAGGATTGGGGGCTTCTTTCTGCTTGTGTTTTCTTATTTCATGCTTTTGGGTAACCGTAGTGCGTGTGTGCGTGCGTGCGTATTAGTGTAACCATCCTGCTGCGCAGTATACGCTGATACTCAGCTATTTAAGCTGGAATAGAAAACAAAATTATGGTGTTTTACGTGCCAAAACCACTTTCTGATTATGGGGCACGCCGTAGTGGGCGACTCCGGAAATTTCGACCACCTGGGGTTCTTTAACGTGCACCTAAATCAGAGTACCACTGTTTTTTTTTTTTTTCGCATTCGCCCCCACTGAAATGCGGCCGCCGTGGCCGGGATTCAATCCCGCGACCTCGTGCTCAGCAGACTAACACCATAGCCACTGAGCAACCATAGCAGGTACAAGCTCGAATAAAGCGTATAAAACAAATATACACTACTTTACCTTGGCCTGCTTTTTTTTTCGTAAAAAAAAAGAGACAGTTTTGGCAAGCTTATGCTATTCTAGTTATTGCAATGAGCACTGTTTGTTTTTGGTGGACCGTTTTGGAGTTGTGAACATCGACCTTCAATATTTTCTAACACTAGTTATTTTCAGTAATTTTGAACACATTTGAGAGCCCTAATTAAATTGGTATTTACAACAGTCGGTAGTATTTGAGCAGTTTAGATATCATTTCTTAGACAGATGTTGGTGGCGGGAGACGGCACCGGCTACTCCACTTCTCTTAATTAGTGGTCTTGTACACCAAACGATTATACTGTTTTAAACAAACAAGAGAGAAAATTATAAAGTGACAAAAGCTCTAATGTTCACAACACACAACACAAATACAGAAAAACTAATGTTCTTTATCAGATAAGGAAATAAAAATAATGTCGTTTATTAGAGTAGTCAATTCTAAACGCTCAGCACTCGCAAACACGCGTTCAAGAACCCCTAAAACCCGCAGTAAGGAGAGAAATCACGGAATCCCAAATACGTGCAAACGCTGAAATAGAAAATACATTCATAAATAAAAATTTAATGCGTTCAGAGTTGCAATCAAGAGATTAATGATTTTTCGATATTGCTCATTCATGAAGAAACTGCACTTATGTGCGTTCTGCACTGTCCTGGAAGCTTTTGTAATGGCCATGCACTCAAGATATCACCTAGTGATATTAGCCTCCTATACAGAGGATGTACCTACTCCGGAAATCCTCTAACCCTGAGTACCGTAATCTTTGCAATGTTATAGAAGATGGTCGGTGCGTTTGTCAGCCTTTCCAGACGACCACACCAAGCGCTCACAATTTTTCCTATCACGTTCAAGAAGCATTCGCTATATAGGCTATATAGTGAATTGCATGTTGGGGTCTGTTTCACGTAGCCTAGAATCTTACAGCGCAGGTCGATATTCGCTCAATCTAATTAGCGAAGAGAAGTTGCTCGCTCCGGCTCGCTCAGCTGCCGCGCGTGCTCGTTCCCTTCGTGCGTGCTTGGGGCAGTGGTGGCTCGAGCTGTGCTTATTGAAGGATGCGTCGGCTTCTTTCTGCTATCATGCCTGAACCATGGTTTCAAAAGCACTCAGTCGAGAACATTTGTGGCTTGGGTATCGCAAGCTATGTAGCCTTAAAGGGGTCCACTGGTTTTTCAATGCGTATCCTATATGCGCCATATCTGTTCATAAATTTTGCGCAAAAAGAACGTCTGCAAATTCAACACGCGACATTGTGTACCATGCTCCGTTAAACACTTGAAATTCCCTTAGTACTTAACTATGAGGGATATCGCATTTTACATGGAAGAAATAACCTGCTATTTGGCGTCAACATTACAAATTTGGGTTAGGACACTGCCGAGCGACGCTTTCATCACGATTCTTATTACTCTAATGAGTTGTTATAGTCAAATGCCACTTTATTGTTTCGTAAAAGGAAGAGGAGAAAATGTGCGTTTTGTATGAAAAAGTTTCCAAGTATTTATCGACCATTCTCTGAAACAGGGACCCAGAAAAAGCGTTGCTCATGGTTGTTAACACGACTGCGCATCATGTATACTAAGTGCATGCTTCACGAATACCATAACAGCAATCACCTGAAAGAAGGTTTTTGTGATGAAGACCTAGGGCCAATCAATTGGCGCTATGTATATCCTGTCATGGTAGCCTTCATATAGGTCCTCAGTAGCCTCTGATCACACTATGGCAAACGCCGCGAGCAAGGGAAGCAACCGACTGTCATTATGGCAAGCCATGCATTGTTCTCGAAACCCATCCGTTCACTAGAACTTCGAATCGAAACCATGATGCAGTTTCTTACAGCGCCAATTGCATTGCCTAAAGTATACTCAATGCACTACAGCGCAGCTTAGGCTGCCTTGAAAATGAAAATTCAGACACCTTCTGACTCACCACGTCGGGATCCTGCTTTTTTCATTATGCAAGGGGAGAACTATTCGCTTCGTGAGTACGTAAAAGGAAACCCAGCATGCCCGCCTAGTAAGAAAGACACCACAAGCCTCACATGAATTCACTCGCTTTTTCACATCCACCGGGGAATAATGATATCTTGAATATGTCCCATACTATGAATGAGGCTTCGGCTTCCTTCTGCCTGCAGCTGTATACGGTCCAAAAGGCATATTTAACTGAAAAATTTCGACCGAGCAGCCTGCGTCTGCTCGCCAAACAGATTCTCCATGTCTGTTCCCTGACCAAAAGCTCGAGTAAATTCCTCGAGTCAGTTTGAGGTGTCGCACAGGAATACGGAATATTAGTGCATTCCTTTCCGTATGCTGCAAACAGTTGCAAGTCTCAATTGGCTTTTCTTCGAATTACCATCACCTAAAATTTGAGAAGCAGTTAAAGAAGCATGTGGTGCTTGTAGAATCTAAACTGCAGTTTTAAGAGTTCGTGTTACTGCCGAGCGTTACTGTGAAGTAATGCAAAAAATTCAATATTATATAATCAACTACTCGTCGTGACCAAACATGCTTTAGCTGGTTAAAATTAAGGTAAACGTTGTGGAAGTCACACACAGCCAGTGTTTGTGACATGCTTGTTGCATCACCGCAGGTTGGATATTGTAACTGGATTATGTTCTTGCGGTTATGCTTTTATTAATCGTGTAAACAACTGTTGAAAAGTGTAGATATGCGCATGAGAAACTCGAAATGGGCTTGTCCGAGCTTCTTAGATGGGCACTGTAACGTTACCTTTGAGTAATATATTGTCGTCAAGGAAATAAGCTCTTTAACCCAATTTTCGCGATTGAAGACGTCGTCAAAATATATTTGAGATGACCGTCATAAGTGTACAAGTATAGAAGGTAAAGGGAGCACACAAACGGAAACACACTGTTGAAGACGCCCCGACACCACCAGAACTGCAGCAGATGACAAGCGCGAGTTCGTGCCCTGACGTCTCGCGAGTGAGACTCGCAGCGCCCCTGTAGGTCGTTCTCGAGGCTCATATTCGCGACGGTTGGCGATGTTGTCTATCGCTGTCGCCGTTGTCCGCCACAGCTATCGCCAGGAATGCGAAATAAATGCCGAGTTCCCGCCGGGATCTAACCCGGGCCTTCTGCACGGGAGTCAGCTACTCTGCCACTGCACCACGCCAGCGTTTGCTATCTGCTGGGGAAACATGACCTATACAGGCGTCCTAGCACGTGAAGAGTCACGCGATGTGAGACGTGGGCCGCGTAGCGTCGATACGTGCACATTTTGCATTGAAGTTGCATATTATTTCAACAGGTGGCATACCATGCAGGAGTTGCATGGTTGCAAGTTGTCATGCTACTTGTCATGAGATGGGAAGTGCGTGCCGCGGAACGTTGATATGTGCAAAATTTGCACCACATCGCAGGTGCGTTGTACTTCACCAGGTGTCCAGACAAGTAGAAGTTGCATCTTATCGTGCCATGTGTCAAGGGATGTGACATGGGCGCCACGTAGTCTCGGTGCCTGTGTTTACTCTTCGATACATGTTATGGCGCCTCGTGGCAAGGTACAAAACTCTGTTGGAGAAACTAAAAGTATCACTGCGCGTGGGGCTGCAACCAGGCAACGTCGGGCTCAGCAGACCGCTGTGCAGAGAACAGCACAACCGTAGCTCTCCGTCAACGTCGTGCGGACAGGCCCAGTCACAGTTGCATTTGTAGGCAACGAAGTACCCGTAGTGCCCCGCTGCATGTCCTTCGGCGACCTACTTTTCGGATCATAAAGCACACCTGAGTGCGTTTCAATAAATGTGCGCAAATCAAAACACTACATTCCGTAAACTCCGTACTTGCAGTTACCGTCTAGAAGCATTTTGCGACGGTCTCCTAGACCTCCTCCAGCTTACGCTGTGACTTTGCTGCGTGTGCCGCGCAGGACTGACATTTGTTTTAAAGTTCATTTCAGCGGTTTTTGCCTTTGATATTTATGTGAATGTGAAAATTGGATCCGGTCACGAACTAATTAAAGGTGTAGGGCGAGTGCTGTACGTTGAACACGATATCTGTCGCAGAAAGTATACGAATGACTTATCATGCAGAGCTATAGCTAGACCGATCTCGGACGTTACTAGGCGACTGTTTCCGTCAGCTGATCTCCAATGAATGGGACAGCATGATACGCATTTCCATTATCAGTTCAACCTAGACGGCATCATTATAAAACCGTTTCGAAATGCACTTCAGCTGGAGCTCACTGAGTTCGATATGCAACGTTCAGCGTTTTCCTTCTCTGTCCTGCATAATATTTCAAGTCACTTCCACGCGACGTAGATATACGCTCACTGGCGTAAAAATACACCGCTATTTTGCGTCGCGAATTCGCGTGCATGCCTTTCACTTCCGTGGCCACTAATCTGTTATGAATGCTGGTCGCTGGAGCATGAAATAGGGCCGTCGCTGAAAGCATTTTTATGCTGCCCAATTTGGGCAACGCTGATTAATAGCTCCGAAACGCAGTTCAGCGGACGCTTTCGATAGAGTTATAATGTGCTGCCATGGTTGATGCGGAAAATTAGACTGCTTGGCCGGTCTCGGTGACTGTTCTTGTTAGCTTGGCTATATATTCTGAGAAATAGCAAGGCAATGTTGTTGCCGGAAGTCATGCCAGACTGGTACATGGAATGCGATACTATGTAAGCTTGAGAAGTAAAAAAAAAACAAAGCGATAGCTATGATGCGATATAAGAAATAATTTGCGATCTAATAAAAAATAAAGTACGCTGTAGTAGCCCATAAAATACGATTTAAACTGCACTGACAGCGGTTGGGGAGTTTTGAGATAATAATGACCAATATGGTCAAACAACTTGGAAAACATAATGTCGGTTCTCGTCGCTACCTTACAGCAAAATGGTTGCCTCAACCGATATTTGTGTATGTTGCTTACATAGCAGGCTGATATAAGATTGTCATAAAGAGATGTATACAGTTGAACAATTTCCCTGAAAAACGTTGTACTTCGGATATAGGAAAGACCCGAGATAAGTTACGTCGCTGGCAGGGACTGCAAGAGATGAAACGCGTTCGCACATTAATTCCTTCAGATAAAATACCTCTACCTAAAGTGGTAACCACTACCCTTAAGCACGGAAATTATGCAAATTCTTTTCCGAAAGCTCACGCACTGTGCAGCTTAGGCGGCTCGATAACTTTAACAGCGATGCTGTTATGGCGACTAGATGGCTGCGGATAGTGTATTCGCCGAAAACTGCTTTCTGAAAGTCGAAGAATTCGTATTGAAATAACAGCTGGAACTTGTAAAACGACATTTGAAACTAATCTTGCTTATATTAGGAATGGGTTAAGCTGAATTTTCACCGGGCTTTGTTCGCGGGATGTGTAATGGTGCGTTTTAGGAAATTACCAAATTTTGTAATTCGCTCTTTTTCAAGGATTGTTTTCACCTATTGAACACTGCTTACGTCAGTCCAGAAATTTCGGGCGTGCCAGAATGGAGCATGACAGGAATAAAGTGCGCCTTAAAAAATGGTGAAGATGATTTTATACCCTTGTAAGATCGGGTATTCAGCAGCATTGTCTTCATTTATTCATTCAGTGTAGTGCAAGTGTTAGAAAGGTCCAAGTGACTTATAGCTGTGTAATTTGTTACAGATGTGGTGCGAAGGGGGGATTATACAGGGTGTTTCAGCGAACACTTTCAAAATTTTTTAAAAGTAGCCTGTGGCCGATATCACAATTCTGGTTCATGAGCCGGTCTCCTGGAAGTGGTGAGCACTACTTGTACAAAAAATGGAAATGCGAAATGGACTAATTAACAATAATTTACTAATTACCTTTTAGCTAATTATCTTGTGACCCATATTGCAATATACAAATTCTAACAGTGGACTTCGCAAGGCAGATCCACTTGGAAGGAATTCTGAGGACGACACCGGTTTCGAGATATAATGTTCCGAAGTTTGCAGAGAAATGCATTGGCGTTCCAGTTACTTGTGTGCTTCAGTGCATAAAACGACGTTTTGTTAACAAATTAACTGGAATGTCAATGCATTTCGCCCCAAAGTTCGGGAATTTATATCTCGAAACTGGTGTTATATTGAAAATTCGTTCCAAGTGGATCCACCTTGCGAACTCCACGGCTAGAGTTGGTAAATTGCAATAAGCGCCATAATGTAATTATTAAAGCCTAATTACTGAATTTTTACTCATTAGCCGATTCTGGATCTCAATTTTCTGTGCAAGTATTGTCCGCCGATTCGAGTAGACCAGCTCATGAACTAGAATAGTATTATCTGCCACAAGCAAGTTTTAATGATTTTTGAAAGTTCGCTGAAACACCCTGTATAAGTCAAATAAACATTTACTGAATTTGATTGACCGTGGCCCAATTATTTATGCTCAATTACACAGCAATGTGGCATTTTCTGTCCAGATAAAAAATGACATGATTGGTTATGAGCTGTGAAGAAGAGGAATAATGAGGGGCTTGTTTTTGTTTTATCAGATAGAACCACAGAAAGCTAACAAAGAATAAGAGCAAGCTTCATTTACTGTTTGCTTTAGATGATGACTCATCGGGGCACCCCTAAACATAGCATTCTGGTAATCAAATAAAAATTACCTCCCCAACTCGCCTCTCTGACCATGCCCATGAACAAATAAAAAAATTAAACTGCTCAAAGTCAAGCTACCTGGTGGTAAGAAAGTTCTGCCCATAATGTATGCCACATAATTGCCACGGCACCTATACAAATCGGCCCTTGACCTCATGCACAATAACGAAACACCAAAAGCAGTGACCCAACGTGCTGGATGATCGAAGACAGTCAACATAATTCGCCCAAAGCAGAGTTTGCGTCATGAGATCTTCGATGCTCTGGCTAAAAAGAAAAATTATACATCAACCGCGATTATCGGCCACATCCTTAAGCCACCGTGATCGCCGACTCGGATGCCCAGGGTACGCGAGTATACAGGGGAACGAACAGGCTAAAGCGTTAGCTGGAGGCTCCACTAACCGAGTGACGGCACCCTTTTCTAACCCTAACCAAGCCCACAATCCCTTACGAAATCCACATCAATTTAAATGCCAAAGATATCCTTCCTCACCGACGAGGAGGCTGCGTGAAATACCCACCACCTTATCCACAACTTAGCGGCAAAGAGGCCACCGATTGGCGCAAATATACGAACCGGGGTATTCCCCCATCTAAATATGCTAAACTCCATGTGTCCCCCTTGCTACCGAGTGGATATCCATCACACCTTGATGCGGTGGCATGCCCACGCTAGTATATGTAACCTGGTATTGCACTAAGAACCATCAAAAGCGAAATAAGAGCAATACTATGAAGCAGTGGGAGGCACAGCTCACCCGCTGCGACCTGACAAGACAAAAACGTCCTGAAATAACCAGGTCGAGCAGGCGGCAGAGGTCGGTGGGACACTGGACTGAGGGGCTGGGACCAACCGTCCTTAAAAGCTTTCTCTGTCATATGTGCGTATGCATGCTGTTTCAGCTATTTTCCTGCTATGTTACTGACGAAACGTTGTTTTTATGCACTGAAGCACAAAAGTATCTGGAGCGCCAGTGCATTTCTCCGCAATGTTCGGAAATTAATATCTCGAAAGCGATGCTATCCCGTGAATGCGTTCCAAGTGGATCCGCCATGCGAACTCCACGGCTAGAATTTTCAGCTTCCAATATGGACCATAAGGCAATTGGTTAAAATCATATTTAGGGAGTTTTTGTTAATTAGTGGATTATGCATTTCAATATTTTGTCCATGTCCCCCTCTTCGAGTGGACCGGCTCACGAACTAGAAATGTGCTATCCGCCACAGGCAACCTTTAAATGTTATGAAACATACAGTACACACACACACACACACACACACACACACACACACATATATATATATATATATATATATATATATATATATATATATATATATATATATATATATATATATATATATATATGTATATATATACATCAAGCGCACCTTAATAATGAAAGAATTGCAATACGCAGTCGCACTATTCTGCTTCACCATATCATGAGTATATTACTAAATGAAAGGCAGGAGTGCATGAGTATTAGAACCAAGATTCAGAAAATGTATGTATAAACTCTTCAGAATGAAAAAAGAACTTTGTTTGTTCTATACCTTTTTTTCCCCTGGAGCTAGCTATTTATCGCGCTGCTGATAGACTGCAATGTATAAGTTCTCTTTTTCTTGCGCATACATTGAGTGATTTTCAAAGCCCAGCAATCCAGCGACCGAACGAAAGCTAAAGAATCCAGGCTTGACGTTTTCAATGCTATCCCTTCCTGAATATTTACATTTATGCCGAAGGGTTGTGTTTGGTAAAGTACGATGGCTGATTAGCTGGCCTCCGTTGTGATGCATGTATTCTTTTTTTTCAGTGCACACTAAAACATTAGCTTCAAGGCCAACGTTTATGCTAGGAAGAACGGACGTTGCCACCGAAAACACTGAAACTGGGCACTACACAATTTTAAGCAAATTTTTGCTTAGCTCTGATGTATAGAGATCGAAAACAAGGATCTTTAACTATGTTTGCATAGCCACACTCTAAAATACTTGGCGCATGCTAGTATACTATTGGCAATATATTTTAAAATGATTGTGCGCCGAGGTAGAGCCGAAGTGCCTAAGCGATGCTTAGCACAAGAGAATATGCAGCGTCTATAATGCCAACGGTCAATTCATTTCGCTAAATGTCCGCTGGAAAGTGATGAAGATGAATGACTTTCTTTCGATGCGAGGGCAGGTAACTCGTGGTTCAGAATGTCTTCAGAATTCAAAGTTACTGTAATGTATATGATGGTTTCGCAATAGTGCCGCGAAAACGATATCGCCATTTGCTTGGCCTTTGTTCACACCTTTTGTGGCGCAGATTTTAGAAAGAAGATGTGGCCGTCTCTTTCATATTCTAATTTGTTAGCGTATGGATCAGCGGGGGAAGAAATAACAACAACGAGCAAAGATAAAGGGAGACCACCCGGTTTTCAATGAACCACTAGTGGAGGCAACGCACGAGCCGGCTTTCGCATATTGTCCCTATGCACAGACTGAGCTTAAAAATCATTCAATCGCATTTCTATTCATGTTTACTTGTCAGGACTCGTAACAGAGCTGACATCATTGACTATATAGACGGAACTTGTAGAAAAAGGCATGTTCTAAATTTGTGGTAGTGTTGGCCTCACAATAGTATTGCAGAGAATAGCAACATAAACCACTTACCTATCGTGTTCCTGCCAATTTTTCTACAATTTGTACAACTTGTGATATTTGTTATGTTCGGCGGTTCAATCGTTCAGTATGTGTGAACACTTTCTATTAAGCTGCTTATACTTTTAATTAGGTGGTGTCAAGATATAGGTTAATATAGGTGAAATTATAACCTTCGCCAAATTGTGGAATGCCTCAGAAGGGTACAAAGTGAGTCTCGGCGTATACTCGACCTGATCTTACTAAGTAATAACCTTCTCTTAGAACAAATGAAGGTGGCAGTAATAGAAGGAATATCCGATCACAATACTGCAGAATATCAGTACGAAGCACAGCCCAAACTATAATCAATCTCGACAAAGCAGACGACGCCCACATACAAATATATTTAGCTCACGAATTCCAAGAGTCTTTGGCGTTGGCCTCGGATCCTTTGACTGATATAAAGGTTGTCTGGTTGCGTTTTAAAGACATGGTGTCACACTGTGTAACAAACGTCATTCCTTGTAAATCGAAAAAAAAACATTGAAAAACAACCCATGGATTACTCCGGAAGTAATACACGCAAAACACCAACACAAAAGGTTACGAAAGGTTAGCAAAGCAACAGGCAATAACCTATCCAACACCCCTATAGGCTAGCGCGTGCAGCAAAAAAATTCAAGCAGAAACCCAAGGAAGTGAAACACCGCTACTTTAACACTGTACTCCCCAGCTTCCCCAAAAACACTCCACATAGATTCTGGAACCACTTTCGCCAAAAAAAATTGTCACAATTCAGCTCTAGTCAAGTAAAAAAGCCGATAAAGCCAATAGATATAACCAGTTCTTTCGTTCGCTGTTCACAAAATATAATGACATTAGACCGGACTTAGTTACACGGACTGTTTCCACTACTGACCCATTCGTTATCACAGACGCTGGTGCTCTTAATCTTCTGCTTGCCCTAGGCAAAAAAAAATGTGTGGCCCGGACAACATACCCAACCAATGTGTTAAAATATTACGCACAGTGGTGCAGCAGATACCTCGACCTTATTTTCCGTAAATCTCTTTCGACATCAAAATTACGCAAAAATTAGAAAATAGCTAAAATTATTCCGATATACAAATCGGAAGACAGATAAATCCACAGAATCAAATTTCAGGCCAATATCGTTAACGAGCACGGCATGCAAACTACTTTAAGATATAATTTTAAAACATTTAACTCTTTTTCTTTTTGAAAATGAAGGCATTCTGTCCGCTAACTAGCACGGTTTTCGAAGGGGCCTATCAACCATAACGCAGTTAGCCGCACTAAGTATATTATCAATCACAGCCAAACGGATATAAACCTACTTGATTTTTCTAAAGCATTTGACTGTGTCTGTCACACCAAGCTAATAACTAAAGTAAAAACAGATCGCAGACGGAGAAATTATTGCTGGGGTTCATATGTTTTTGTTTATTAGATCTCAGCTCGTTATTTTCGAACATATCCTATCAAGTATAGTACCAGTTGCGTCAGGACTGCCCCAGGGTTCGGTGCATGGGCTCTTGTTATTTCTCGTATATATTAATGATACAACTAATTATAAACACTGTAAAATAAGATTGTTTGCGGATGACTGTATCATTTATAAAGAATACCCGGTGCGGTTGCTCAGTGGCTATGGTGTCGGGCGGCTGCGCACGAGGTCGCGGGATGGAATCCCTGCTACGGCGGCCGCATTTCGATGGGGGGAAATGCGAAAACACACGTGTACTTAGGTTTAGGTGCACGTTAAAGAACCCCAGGTGGTCCAAATATCCGGAGTCCTCCAGTGGGGTGTGCCTAATAATCATAAAGTGGTTTGCCACGTAAGACTCGATACCTTAATTTTTAAATTAATAGAGAATTTAAAAACGATGAAGATCACTACTCCCTTAGCGAATCCCTTAGTACTATTACAGAATGGTGGTCGGACTGGCAGATGACAATCACGGTAAAAAAAATCAACATGTATGAAAATAACGAGGAATAAAAACTTAAAACGTTTGCTACACCATAAATGGCGCAGCTTTGACTAAAGTACAGAAACATAAATATCTAGGCTTAACCGTAACCCCATAACTAAGGTGGGACGAGCATATTGACCACATTACTTCATCTGCTATGCAAAAATCATTTTTCTTCGCAGATCACTCCAGCTGGCACCCTTATCAACAAAACTAACATACAAAACATTTGTTAGGCTGATCCTAGAATACGTACACACTGTATGATTTCATTATATGCAGATCAACATAAATAAAAAAGAAACAGTACAAAGGAACGCCATTCAACTCATCCATACCAATTTAAACGTGAAGGCTCTCCTGCTAACCTAGCTATTTCTGGGCTCCTTACTTTAGAAGCATGAGCGAAACAGGCACGTTTAAAATGTCTTTACGAACTCCTGCATAATTATTTCAAGATTGACATTTCAAATTACATTTCTTATTTACAACCACGACCTACTAGGCGCAAACATACAAATACTTTAGTACAGTATAAATGTAACAACGATGTGTTTAAATATTCCTTTTTCCCGGTTGCCATCCGTGAATGAAATACGCAAGCGCCTCTAACCACTAACGCTGACTCACTGTCTGAGCTTGAGTGAAAAATTGAAAAATCTCCTAGCATGGTAAAATTACCAGTGCTATTATTTGATTACGTGAACCAGCATGTCCCTGTGCCTTGTGTGTGTAGTCGTGCATGCTGCATAGAATGTTTAAAATTTTGTTTTATTCAATCATGAAAATTAGCATGTACTTGTATTTGGTGTATATGTTATGTAGTGTAAATTGCCTATGAGCAAAGTGCAAGTTCTTACACACTTGTTGTTACATGTGTTATACATTTTTGTATCTGTAAATGCATATAGTGCCCACCTGCTATGGTCTCAGTAGAGACTGGCAGTATTGTAAAAAAATAAAAAATAAGAAAGTGTGACAGCATTTCTTATAACCACGTTAACCGTCTGTTAACCTGGCTCTCGTGTTTATATGAGAACAATCAGCTGCTAGCTATATATGAACACTAAATCGTACCAAACACTAAGTTTATTACCGACTTCCAATGCGGAACAAACATAAGAGCCTTGAAGAGAGTATAGAATTTGAAAAGTTAGATCCTAGGCTGCGTATGTTGAGGCCAGGAGTTCTCTATTTATTTTTTTTGTGTGTGTGGTGCTGAAAATGGTCTGCCTGATACTACTTTGCAAGTGTGCCAATATTTATTGTGTCCCTTTGGTCGCAGTAAGCAGCTTAATTGAAGTGAATTGAGTTTTGAGGTTTTACGTGCCAAAACCACGATGTCCTTATTAGGCACGCCCTAGTAGGGGACTTCGGATTTATTTTGACCACCAGGGGATCTTTAACATGCCCCCAATGCACGGGGCACGGACGTTTTTGCATTTATCCCCTATCGAAATGGGACCGCCGTGGCAGGTATATGATCCCGCGACCTCGTTACTGTCAAGCGAACCGAAGGCAAACTGTAAGACACCATAGATTGTTAAGAAGCGGGACCTCAGAAGCAATGGCACATTGTATGTAGCATTGAACCTGTTGAGCAACAAAGATATGGCAACAGGAGCCTGTGGAAAACACATGCGTGCTACTGCGACTTTCGGAAGAGAACGAAGACAAAGCAAGTTGCGTAAGACACGGCTCTTTCTTTCACCCCGCTTTAATAGCGGCATGACCTGACGATATATGCCTTGAGTGAAGTGCTATGTGCACTGCAGCTTTCTATTCTCATTTCCAACGGGACACTAATACTTCATCTAATTCTTCTTTTGGCACTCTCACCATACTAGAAGCAACGAAAGCACATAGAGGCAATGTGGATCCCATGTATTCATCCTCACTGCACTGTCCTTCAGATCGCCATCCTTTCCCGCTTGCAGTGCCACTTATAAGCCCTTTGACGACGGTGTTCCTCGCGTACATCGAAGTCAGGCGAACGACATCCCAGAGTGAAAATGTCATATCGTTCGCGACGAAGTCGTGATATGCAAAAAAAGAAATGAAAAAGCGCATCAAAGTGGTACAGCGAACCTGTTCCCTTGACGCAAGATGGAGCAGGCTACTTATATGACTTTATTGATGCCCGAAGATAACGACCGAAATAGCTTGGTATGTCACCGGGAAAGCGCCAAGCCTGTATAACCAAGAACATGCATAGCGCTGTTCCCCCTTAGAGCGCTAGTATCAGTTTATTATAGTGCATGCTGGATAAGGCACATTTTTTGTTTGTCAGCTACATATGTAACTAAACTTTCTCTGAAATATTGAGGGAGTATGAATACGCATGCCTTAAAGAAGGAAATTGTGTAGGAAGTGTTATTGGGGGTGATATAGCATGTGACCAGCTGCAGTGACTTAGACAGCATTGCGATGGAGGTGAAGTGCCAAAGGCTCGTGTACTCGTTCTTGGAATGTAGGCAAAATAATTACAACAGTTCGAAAAGTATTCCGGAGCCCTTCCCTACGGTGTCCGTTATAGCGCCTGTTTCGCTTGGGACGGTGAATGAAAGTGATCAGTCAATATTTAATATCACAGCGCTTGCATATTACTAGATTCATTCAGAGGCTTTGACGAAACAGTGAAAGGCTTGAGCTATGAGAGAGACACCATACTCGAAGGCTCCGTGTTAATTTTGACCACCTGGTGTTCCATGATGTGCGCATAAATCCAAGGATGCGACAGTTCTTGAATTTGGCACTACTGAAATGCGGCCCCCGTGGCCGGCAATCGAACCCGTCACCTAGTGCACAGCGTTTAAGACCTATGCGTCATACTAGGAACTGGCAAGATTGAAATTTGGAAAGCGGACGTCAAATTCGCAGTCACAACATTGTCAAGTCGGAAACAATGTTTTCAACCAATGAGGAGCTCTTCGTTCGCCAATGAAACAAGAATTGAACCAAGAACCAAGACTGGCTTACACGATCGCCTCTAGAACCTGTGAAACGTGCACACAGTGCGAAACATGCTTGCGCGATAACATTTTGTGTGGACAAGATTACTCCTGCGTGCATTGGGCCTACAGCGTGCACCCGCATATTGGACAACATGTACATAGCAGATCACTGTGCCATAACATAATCACCTGCCACCTAGCTTTCCCTGTATCTCCCACTTCTGCTTACTCCAGTGAGGAGTAGCACGCTAGAGACAGGCTCTTCAGGCCAACCTCTCCTCCTTTCTCTCATTAAAATATCCTCCTCCTCCTCCGCCTCCTCACCCCGTGCATCATGCCTCATAATCAGGTCGTGGTGTTAGCACGTAAACCGCCAGAATTTAATTTAACACCTTTGTATGAAACCTATGTATTTGGCCCCTACATCTTTAAAGCAATTTCGGTGTATTCGTCTCGTTCTGTCCTTAAATATCACAGCACATTGGCAAAAAGCATGTTAAGCAATCAGTTCTTAAGGAGGTGGCGAGGTTAAACTTTCACGCAGTTAAATCGGGGAGGCGAGAATAATTGACTATGAATTGTAAGCACAAATAAATTCAACTACGCCCGCGCCGTTTGAATGCGCTGCTTCGAAGTCATGCGACTACTCGGCTGCATAACCTAGCAGATATAGTTGTTGATTGTGGCGGGTTTCTTTTCTTTTTTGTATTGTAGGGTGCCAGTTACACGTGCGCACTATAGTAAGGACCTTGTTGCAGTGAATACAGTGATAACTCCTATTTTCATAAGGCTATCACCTAAACATAGAAAATTCTTATTTCTTGCTCGCACATCCCATTGTTTGCACAAAGTTAATGATAATATGCATGAAGACTGCGCCCAGTATAAATGGTGTTTATGCAACCACCGAGGTGTAAATCTTGTATTCCCATAGTCTCGTATACGCCCGCATATCCGGGAGTTCTGTGCAGTGCATATAGCCATTCGTTTAGTTCTATCACTTCATAACTAAGGGTCACACTACAGATTGGTATGAGATATGAATAGAATTTTATTGTAGTTGCGTTTCGTGATCATAAGTTTTTGTGACTTACGTGATCGAGTGTTTTAAAATTTAACCAAGAAACTATCAAGTTCATCTTGGAACAAATGTGGTCAATATTACGCAATTTGTGTATGGTGTAATGGGAGCCTACTTGCGATACAGGAGGTATTCAGAGACCTGAATTGGGAAGAATAGGGGATAAGAGTTAATGGAGAATGCCTTAGTAACTTGTGATTTACTGATGATGTTGCCTTGCTTAATAACTCAGGGGACCAATTGCAATGCATGCATGCTCACTGACCTGCAGAGGCAAAGAAGAAGGGTGGGTCTTAAAATTAATCTGCAGAAAACTAAAGTAATGTTTAACAGTCTCGGATGAGAAGAGCAGTTTACGATAGGGAGCGAGGCACTAGAAGCAGTAAGGGAATACATCTACTTAAGGCAGGTAGTGACCGCGGATCCGGATCATGAGACTGAAATAATCATAAGATTAAGAATGGGCTGGGGTGCATTTGGCAGGCATTCTCAGATCATGAACATTGCCATTATCCCTCAAGAGAAAAGCGTATAACAGCTGTGTCTTTCTAGTACTCACGTACGGGGCAGAAACCTAGAGGCTTACGAAAAGGGTTCTACTTAAATTGAAGACGACGCAACGAGCTATGGAAAGAAGAATGATGGGAGTAACGTTAAGGGATAAGAAAAGAACAGATTGGGTGAGGGAACAAACGCGAGTGAATGACATCTTAGATGAAATCAAGAAAAATAAATGGGCATGGGTAGGACATGTAATGAAGAGTGGAGATAACCGATGGCCATTAAGGGTTACGGACTTGATTCCAAGGGAAGGGAAGCGTAGCAGGGGGCGGCAGAAAGTTAGGTGGGGCAATGAGATTAAAAAGTTTGCAGGGACAACATGGCCACAATTAGTACATGAACTAGGTAGTTGAAGAAGTATGGGAGAGCTCTTTACCCTTCAGTGGGCCTAACCAGGCTGATGATGATGATGATGACTTGCGATTAGCGTCATTCATTTTGAAAGATTACGTGGCGCACGTCTCTTGGAAAAGATCCCCACCACATTAGAGTATTTCACTGGATTATTTGCCGTGCCGTGGGTGACATAACACATCCTTCATCTATCCTTTTTGATTTGGTGGGGCATCAAGTGGGTGTACGATTCATTAATTTTCATTAAAAAGAAAGCATGACTCCACAGTCGGCGTCAAAAGTTTACGAAACACTGGTTTTACTTAAGGTTGTAGTCTCGTCTAATCTTTGTAAACAGCGAATGAAACAGAACAACACTGTGTCGGTCGCATGCACTACTTAGTGCTGCATATCAAAGTTGCAAGGTCTCTCACTCTCACGGCACAGACACATTTGTCACAATTATGGAAGCATGAAAGCGCGACCACGTTCTGTGCACTAGATCCTTCCAGTTCTCGGCCTGCAAACAAAGTTGCGAGTGGAATTCCGCCACGTGTCAGGGCGCCAACTCCCAAGCGGGAACCACGTGAGCATCGGTGAGGGGAGAGACGCGTGCACAATGTTCGAGCGTATATTGATTGCGGTGCCCTGGAGGTACGTGCCAAACGAGTTTCCCGTGTGGGGCCGGTATATGTTGAGCCATCTGTAGTCTCGGCCTGCTCCGGCTCTGTTTCATATCTAGCTGCGTCATGGAAGGCGTTGCCTCCTACTGACGTGCCTTCATTACCGGTGCACTGCCAACGCCTCCTACATGTCTCTGCACTCTCCTTTATGACGTCATGCTATACTTGGACCGAAATTTCCATTGCCAAGCCCGGCGTGGCGAAAGCTGTGACGGCAAAATAACTGTGGCTTACTGTGTAGCGTTCCTCTTTTTTTCTATGGCAGTCGGGCAAAGTAGCATGACGTCATCAAGAAGAATGGACAGGAATTTTCATTGAATGGACAGGCCTGCTTTCTAGGGGGCACTGGCAGTGGCACAGCAGCGGGCAGGTCAACAAAGTAAGAGTAGAAAGCCGAAGCTGTGAAAACATTGCTTAAATGATATTGCGCGACATAAAAAACGACACGGACGTGAAAGAAGACGACACACCAAGCGCAAACTTTCAACTAAGTTTATTGTGCCACTGCGTCATTTTATACATGGCATGCACGTAGATCGCGCATGCGCTTACACGGAAATGAAGTGCGAAATCATGTAACATGGTTACGTGTCGTGTGATGCCGCGTCCAAGTAACGTAATTCTTTTTCTGTGAGAGCTAGAGACGGGAAGCTGACACACGCATCACCCAATTTTGCGATCATCTGTGCTTCAGATATCTCACGGATGAGCTGCGTACTGCCACGGGAAACAATCGTACATTGATCCTCAAGAGGCTTGCACCCATGATCGCGACAGTGGATCGCCAAGAAACCCCCAGAGCCGTTTTTAACATTGTTGCTGTGCTCACGGAGCCGATCATTGAGGCAACGCCCAGTTTGTCCTATGTATTTCTTGCCACATGAAAGCGGAAGGCTGTACACCACCCGGTGTACACACTCGACAAACTTTTTTCGGTGATGCTTTCTGCATTTATCGGAAGGGACGGCATTTGGATCCGTCAGCCTGCAAAGCCTGCCGAGCTTGTCGGGAGCAGAAAAAACAACTCTTACATTCGCTCTTTGGGCAATCTTTTTCAAGTTGTGGGAAATCCCGTGCATGTAAGGTATGACACTAACTTTAGGCCGTGTGCCAGGAGGGGCATCGGCAACTGACTTTTGCGTACTGGATCGCGCTTCTCTTAAGATGCGTTCCGCGACAGACACTAGCATCACCCTGGGATATCCAGCCAAGGACAACCGTAAAGTTTGCGCTTCTAAGCTTACGTCCACAACATGGCAGCAAGACTTGCTAAGGGCATTCTTGAAGCACAAACTGACAATGGCCCGCTTAACAAGCTTAGAATGTGCGGACGTATACGGCAGAAGTGGTTTGTTGGCTCGCGGCTCGTACGACCAACAATATATCGCAATATATCGCAATATCGCAATATATATATCGCAATATCGCAATATATATCGCAATATCATTTAAGCAATGGATTACCAACTTGCCCGGAATGCTGCTCTCATGTGAAAGCATCCTGATGCATCGACAAGGCCACTGCACGACCAGACAGAAATACGAAGGGCCTAGGCACACCATGCCGATATAGCACCGTTAGTGGTCTCTTTCCAGATTTGCCAGCGATTGGAGGAAAGGACAACTCTATGTAAAAACAAACGTTTATTTCGGTCGTGAATGCAGCCATATACCGCAGCCAATACGATGAAAGAAACACCAGGAGGGGAGTAAATTTCATACTACGCTTGGGGTACTATGAAGGGTGTCCCACCTAAATTGAGCCAAACACTAAAAATATGCAGATGCCACGTAGCTAGACAGAACCAAGGCAATGTTGTTTGTCGTCACTTAGAAATACTCTGGTTATGGTGTTCATCTCACCTAATTAGATAATTACTCTGAATTAAATAATCAACTTCTGAAATATTATATTTAGATAAAAAGTATCAATGAGAAAATTGTAGAGCAACATAATAAACTCCCGATACAGCGTTCGTTTGCTGAATATGTGCTACCTAATAGTTGTTTTTTTTTCTGAGCGTGAGAGAAGCCCGCGAATACAAGCAAAGTTTCTCGAGCAACCATTGGTGGGTAAATATTGCGTGCATTCGCGGGCTTCTTTCACGCTCAGAAAAAAATCACTTTTGTGTATACCAGAATGCGCTGTTGGGGCAAGTTGGTTCATTGTATTTGGAAAGAGTGGATGCGCTTCGTAGACGATCACAAAAAAAGGGACAGGCGCAAGTCGCCTGTCCTACTTTTATGTAGCAAGTATTGAGCAACAGAATGCTCTATCGGGAGTTTTTCATGGTGCTATAAAATTTGCTGATTGACACTGTTCTTCTAATTAGAAGAATTGAAAAGTTGATCAATTAGCTAAGATTAATTATCTAATTAAGTGAAATGAAAAAAAAAATATCTGAGCATCTCCAAGCGACGCAAACAACATTACCTTTGTTCTGTCCCTCAACGTGGCATCTCTATGTTTTTAAGGTTTGCCTCAAGTTACGTGAGACACCCTGTATATGCGTCAGTTATAGCACATGCGTACTAGCGCGGGAAATACCTCGCCTTAATTTGAGCACAATAGGTTGTTGATGAGCCATGCGCAAAACCTACGCGGTAAGCAGAAAGAGTTCCTAGAGAATCTAGATGCGACTGCGTATAGTCTAGAAGGGCACAGCCTAGGTACATGAAACCAAACCAAGTGTCCCGTAATGATTAGCAGCGATAAAACTCATACCAATGTTTAAGAAACAATTCGCGACGTGCGATGGGAACGGTCACACGTTCAGGTCGGCTAAATGGCCCCAAATAAGTTTAAAAGCAGATATAAGCACGCATAACTTAAATGGGCATGCCTTGCACAAGAGGTGTTCCAAGCATCACGGTTTCTTATGCCATGCTGAAAAAGGAAAAAAAATCCCCTTTTGCGCGCGGATGAACACATTCTGCGTGCAGTCTTGTCAGCATAGAAGTGTAATATATAAAGAGGACTATATAATAAAGAGGACATATACAGTCAAACCTCGATATAACGAACACGCATATAACGAATTATTGAATATATCGAACTCTTCCGAAATATTTTTGTCAAACACATGTATTTTTAACTTCCTATAGCGAACGCGGTTTGGCATAAAACGGATATAACGAACTTCGCGACGCCAAGCCCTACCTCACTTTAATAGCAGGCAGCAGGCTTCGTTGCACTACAAGAGTGTTGTGCGGCGCAGCAAACGTTCAGGACAACCTCGCAGGCACTGACAGCGCCGCAGATGCCACGTCGTCATCGAGAGTTGACAGCCAAAGAAATCGTCCGCATCTCACAACCGCTGACACCGCCGCTTCAGCAGCGGCGGCAGCGGCGTGATCGAATGTTGCTTTTGCGTTTTAGTGTTAGCAGTGGCGTGGGCGTTGGTGACATGCCCACCAACGGTCATGTTGGTGTTGGTGACATGCCCGCAACAATGACTGTAGAAGACTTCGTAGGTGGCGACGACATCTCAGCGACCACGGCTGTACTGACGGACGCCGAAATCGCTGCGGAAGTCTCTGAACATCCCGCATGCGAAGCTCAGGCTGACCCTGTAGACGATGAGAACATTCCGACTTCACAAGAAGCACTTGCTGCGTTGGATTTACTGCGCCGCCACTGCAATGCTATTGAGGGCAGTGGGTTGGCCCTTGTTGAGTGTTTGCAAACTGTGGAACAGGGCGTGATACGGAATGCGATGAACACCAAGAAGCAGGCCGCGATAACGCAGTTCTTTGTGCGTAAATAAATTAACGTGACCCAAGTAAGCGTCGTTCGAGTTGCTGTGCCTTCTCTGATTGAATTTTGCTCCTCTTGCATGTATTTTTTATGAAATTTTATATTACGAATTATGGATATAGCGAACTAATTTCCAACTTTTTAACTGTTCGTTATAACGAGGTTTCACTGTATAAATATATGTGGGAGACGCTTGTGCAGTCTAGATGCCTACTGGTCTTCGGACCATTAGCGTGTACATCAGACCGAACACGTCTCGTTGTGACGCGGAAGCATTCCTGGAGGAAACAATGAAGACCTTAAAGCCACATAGTAAGCCGATCATCGGACGCGGTGTCTTTAACAGCGATGTCTGTGCCACTGTCCTGAATATAATGTTCAACGACAGTCCCTGGCATCCGTTCTAGCCCACCTTGACGATTGACCATTGTCCCGCGAAACGATTTTCACATGCCGCCGACAGTAGACATCACAGCTGAAGGCGACGAAGGGACTACTTCGGTTTTTGAAAGAGACGGGATTGGACAAGGGGATGTGACAATCATATCACGTACCACGCAAGAGGGATGGACTCTAACGGACGATGTGTGTGCTGTGCTATGTGCTCTCTCTCTCTTTTTCCCTTCCCCATCTTTCATCCCCCCCATCCCGCTCCCATGTGTAGGGTAGCAAACTGGTTGAGCTAAACTGGACAACTACCCTGGCTTTCCTTCTCCACTTTTTCCTTCCTTCCTTCCTTCCTTCCTTCCTTCCTTCCTTCCTTCCTTAATACCGATGTGCGAAAGATCACGGCAAACGGATCGAGAGTTTCATGCTAGATCGCTACTTGTTGAAACTGAATACGCTGCAGAGAACCACGACGTAACACCGCTCCTGCATTGATCTCACGTTTGCAAGCATTTCGTGTCACGTTACGATGGCAGAGCCTGTGACCGTTTACCACAGTGATTACAAGGCCATACTGTGTAAGAGTAGAGTCATCCGTGAAAGTGTGAGTGTGCACGCGTAATGAACGGCTACATGCTCTAAAATAAAGGCTATGCAACTTAACGAAATGTCTTCATTCAACTTCAACGTTCAAAAAGATCAAATACTACAGAAGCAATCAAATCAGATATGCATTGCATCGGGTCGTTCAGCATTTCTTGGGTCAGTTGCGCGGTCGTTCGCTTTGGACTTTAATTTTGATTCAGTTTGCATTGGGGGAACGCTTGGCGTTCAACCATCGTTCTTTAGAACGGGGCTTTAATTTTTTGTTATCGTGCAACTTCACGCTGCGGCATCCGGCGGGCTGTATCTCATCGTGACGATAGATGTGGAACGCTCCGCGAAAGAAGGTCGCGCTATTGAAACACGTGTTTTTTTTTTTTTGTCAGATATATTGGTTACATTATTGTAGACGAATGAAAGTGAAGTTTGTTTTGAAACCTCTGTGGCACTGTCATTTATTTCTATTCCATTTACTCACTTTTCTAAAGAACCTACTGGAACAATTCCCGTCAGTAACAACCTAATTATTGCACATTATTACATACATACCGACACGTATGATAACGACACCATAACCAACCCTTAGTGACACGATGGCGCTTCAGCTGAGGTGAGTCGCAAGCTCGCCTGAGCCTAGCGGTGCGGCGGAATTGTCGGACGCTAACGAAAGTCAAACATTCGTGCTATGTAGCATAACATCTTGATGTCATTGCAATTTCTGATCGTTCCGTCACTTTTTATTTCTTTATTTTTTTGCTTGCTGCTAACTGTCCCCTGATACGTAGATGACAACGGTTGCAACGAGCCACGATTTCCTTGACATGTAGGCTTCTATGGAAGCTTCGCTACCAGTTTACATATATTTTGCCGGAACTTAATTCTTCGCGATTTGTTTTTTTTTTTTACTTGTTCATGCACGGTCATAGACATGTTTGGTTGCATACTTTCTTTTTCTCATGTAATTGCCGACAGCGACTAAGCTAAGAGTCTAGCTTCAATTTGTTTTGAAATTGGACATTTACCCATGAATAGGTAGAAATATTTAGGTCCCCAATTCTACCAAAATTTTACGCGAATGAAGACATAACGCTTTCATGCTACCCATCCGGCTAAGTGGGCATTTTCCACTGTCAAAACTTGCCTTTGCAATACACAAGAGGCTCAGGAAAAAATAATACCATGAAAGGCTCAGCGGTTCTAAAATGACGCTTCCTTCGTGGGAGACAAACCACCAAACTGTAGACGCACAGGAGCAGGACACGTTGCCCTTGCGTTGAACTTGTTTTCGTGCGGGGCGTACAAAAATTGGTCAAATATGAAGTGCTGCAATTTCGTTCACTGGTTTCACATACTTCAGCAACTTGCCAAACAAATAAATAAACAGAAAAATACCGCAGTAGTTGTGGCTTTAGCGCAGGAAGCGTGAAATACTGAATAAGGTTGATCATATATTTCGAGGATCTCGGAAGGCAGTGACCATACAATAGTGTATGTACATACCAAGCAACGACATAGCCTTGAATTAGGGATTTTCCTCCTCCTAGCCCTCTCCTTTTCATGCCTCTTCTTTTTTGTCATAATAAAAGATTCTAGGTCAAACTGCGGCTGATGAATGCGCTTCAGAACTACTTCCACGCAGTAAGAGAAAAGCTACAAACTTTTGTGTTCGTAGTGAAATTTGCAAGGGCTCGAAAAAGATGGCTGAATGTAATGAACAGACAGCAGTAGCAAAGACAGTAAAGATAGCAAATATAGCTGTAATGGCTGGCAGCATTCTTGCCAGACCTTTGGTTGCATCGAGCCGAGATGGAAACGTCAGAAGTAGAAGAGGGTGCTGGCCTGGACTGCGAACTTGCGAAATTAAGTTCTTTAGGCTTGACATATGAGCTCTGCGAAAGACGATGAAAACTACGTCAGCCAGCCAACAAGGAAGGAAAAGGTAAAATACGGAATCAGGAAGGAGTGATTCTTCAAAAAAGTTTTTCTATCTCGGTAATAAGTGCAGTTATCCGAAAGTTGAATTAGTTTTCGCGCATCGCGGGTTTCTCCAATTCGAACAATGCGCTCCTTTTAGCATCTGCTATAGGCTCGAAGAGTTTGACGCCTGAAGTACGCGTTCCAGCAGAGCGTGCCCGCCTACGCACTTTATCCAGGCGAGCACAGCTCCTGGTAACGAGTTTTACGGCTGAGTTTTGAAAGGTCATTATGAAAGGGCTGGAGGATATTGTCTCTTATTTTTTACATCTTCAAAGTTTTGGAATAAATGGCGTCCTCTCTATATATAGTCATCCCTCAAGACATCCAGAGAGAGCAGTATATGCAGTAAGCTGATCAAAACAAACCACTCCAGTTTTCGGGCAGTGGGTCCGCGAAAATATTAGAAGAAAAAAACCCGGTAGCTCTAACGTGTCAGTGGAGACGTAGAAAATGCAGTCTCAGTGCCGTGTAGATTCTGCAAGAGGTATGCCTTCCTCATACGTGAACAGTGATTGTCAATGCGCGTGGCAGCTTTCTGCAATTTATGCCAAAAATAGGAACTCCTTTCATACAGTACAAGAAATTATATGTGCATTAACCGATCATGAAGTCATCGTCTAACGCTAGCAAACGACTATTCGCAGTCTATTACAGTTCTTTTGAAGAGCCATAGCACGCCGATATGCCGTGTCATAAAAAAAAAAGAAATAATGCTGACTGCTGAATGCAGCTTGAGTTGGCGGCTGTGGTGCAGTGATGGAGAAATAAAGTTAGCGTGCTTATAAGGATCTATACCGAAGATATGAGTGGCACATAAATTGTCGAAGCAATAAAAAATGAGACTATATTATAATGATGAATATAAGGCATCTCACGCAGTTCAGAAATAAACAAGTAGGCTAAATGAACTGTGGTACCCTTCCTCAAAAACTATCAAAAATTAAGAGAAATAAAACAATCCACGAACACAAGCTAACAGCAAGAATAAAGATACAGGATCCCTAATGGTATTGAAGGAAGTAGTTTTAAAGAAAAATTCGAGGACAGCTACGAACATCGCGTTAGTTGTGAATGCGAAAGCACTAATTTCCAATCGGATGTCGCTGAGTGGTCCTGCCAGCTTTGCGCTGCGAGTAATGTACCGTAGCGGCAGGTGCTACCCGAGCCAGCAAGCAGCAGCGGCCTGCGCTGACAACGCCATATGCCACCGACGTCCTGCGCGACGAGAGACCGAGGAAGCAGCAGAGGCCACCAAAGCCGGCAAGCGTGCGCAGCAGGTGAGCACAGTGGCGGTGAGAGAGAGAGATACGGATCGCGCGCCGGCTTCTGAGAGTGAGAACGAGGGTGACGTGACGTCGCGGCTATGCCATCTCGCCTCACGCAACACCTTGCGCGCTATCTTGACAGCAGGTGTTACTTTTCACCCGCTCTGCTCTATCGAAGCGCGTTCGTGTCGTGGCGTCGCAGCCAATGAGAATTTAGGTGCGGTTTAGCTGCTACAGACTCCAGCTTTTTCGCTCAATGGGCTATTGGACCCTTTCCACTTGAAAATGCGCACTCAGACGCAACGCGAAATTACCTGTGTCTTTACACAGCCAGGCATGAAGATTATTAAACAAAACACAAGACATATACATCTAAGAGAATAATAAATAATAGGGGACGAGAAATGGGTGTGCCGTGATGGAAGTGGATTTAGACCAACCGCAGCTGATGGATCTCTTCAGGTTCAATTCACACTGCAAACAGTACACCGTAGTCTGGAAGCGGGCTCGATGTGTTTGGCTATCATTTATTCGTCTCATATCAGCCTAACTCAGTTTGGAGTTACTTTGTTATTTACTCAGTTATGGATGCACTTTAAAGGTTGCATTGGTCAGATTAACCTGAGATGCTCCTCTAAGGTGTTGTACATCACAGAGGCGGTGCTTGTCGGCGTATTTTTCTTTAATTCTTAATCAATATTACATTCTTGGGAACCTATGACCCGGAAGCTTATAATGCACACGTTGTCAACGAACCCGTTATCAGGTAGCATGGCCCAAGGGAACAGCTCGCTACACCGATTCACAGATGAGTCCATCGAGACACGCTAACTTAACTGGCATTCGCATGAGGGGAACTGCTCAGGAAACTGATTGGATTAGCGATTATCGCAAAGGCTAAAAAATTAAGGAACAAATACACAACAGTCAGTGGCGTCATAGCGCTGTTTTTCTTGTCTTCGTGATTCTTCTTAGTCCTTATTAGTAAATTTTCACCAAATTGGCCAGTTCTCCTAATTTGCTTTGACGTCGTTTTATAGCATCCCCGCTCGAGCCTGAGCAAGCAGCAATGTATTCTGAGGTACACCTAATGAAGAGGCGTTACAGAACTCTTTGACGCTAATACCTCCCAAGACACGGAAGACATCTTGCGGCCCTTCGAGCAAACAGCACCCTTTATTGTTGTAAGTTGTACGTGGACATGTTATGTGACGAAGGCGGGATATTATCGTCATGTGATGGGCTCCCCTTGAGTGAGATATCGGAAAGAACCTTAAGTCTTGAGAGGTAACAGGGCAGAGCTGCTCGTTTTCCTCCGCTTCAATTTCTTTCCTGCTGCATCCTTAATGTTCTCCTCGCTTACTCAAAATCAGCAGCCGACGTGCAAGCCAGTTCCTCTCAAATGCTTTTGATGTACTACAGTTTTGTCTGTGTTCCCAGTTAGCTAATCTGAAATCTGAATCTGAAATAAAAAGCCGGCACACTCAGGGTGAAGAAAGCAGACTGTGATAGCACAGAATACCACATAGAAACCATGGCTGAGCATTCACCCCTTAGCGAAAAACGAATTGATTATGGACAGGCGCCATCTCGCAGAGGACAATTTTTTCAGCACTACGTACGGAGTATTAACGCGTTTGGCGTCAAAGATGATCTAATGACTGAAAATTAGGCTGTAAATGGGAATGGTCACAATCAAAGAACTCTCGTGACGTATCCCACAACACCGTTCTGCAAAACGCACAAGTTAAATTAAAACACGTTCTTGCGCGTGCTGCAATACTTTCTAGGAAGAAATATCGGATCTCGAGCAGGCAGGTAAAATTAAGGTCCATCCACAATGCAGGCGCTATCCTTCGAACGTCCTATGTGGTATTTTTTTTAAAGCAAAGCCTTATTTACCTTCTGTAGTAGGTTTTGCGTTCATCGTCGTTTCTTCGCTAGATATATTTGCAGACATATATAACAGCTTGGGCCACTGGGCACGTTCCCAAATAGGCAACTTGCTGCTAGCAGCTGTCTAGCCTTGAGAGAACTTGTGTCGCTATAGGTATGTAGCATTGGGCATGCACCCGAACAGACGACTTCGGCATTGGCTATGTACATTTGGCATGTGCCATTCAGTATGTGCTGTTTCTTGTCAAATCCGCCAGTTTGGTTGTGTACCACTGTGGCAAAAGGGGACGGAAGCCCCAATGTATTGCGATGTATGTCGTACTTCTCTGATGATACACCTATCAAGATTCTTCCATCGACAAGCATCATACGTTGCCTTCATCCACGTGACACTAACAGCTACAGGCAACGAGGCTGTGCTCGTCTCATACGCCACTGTTATGCAAGCTTCGCGTCATTTAGATTCTGACACTGCGTTTAATCTGCGTGTCTTTCGTTCCATCTGTTCGACTAGGCCAATTTTCGCACTGCAATTATTGGATCAAATCACGCGCCGAGAACCATGCCACTTTAGAAAGATTGGGGACTTCTTAACAACCTCAACGTCTCACCTCCACCAAAACGAGCCCGTCAAATCATTCCTAATCAGGGACATTGGGAACGCATATCAGGATTGGGAGATCATTCAGCCTAAACTTCTTCAATCACTGGCCTTTAACATTTAATATGGCCTATAACATTTCAAGAGACTGGCCGTATACCCGGAAGATGTGTATATATAGTGTTATATTAAATTTGTCAAAAGTCCTCATTTTCATACCTGGACAGATATTTTGAGGATTCTTCAGAATTTAACCCATGGCTGATTAAACTGCATAGTTGGGGTCAAAAATGTTCCGTACGGAAAAGAAAAGTTGCACAGCTATGGATTCTTTCACCACCAGCTTACTTAAGTATACGATGATGTGTTCAACCAGTGTAGAGCTTCTTTTTGTGGAAAGTTAAAATATTGTACACTTTATGTTGGTATCCGTATGCAACAGCTAAAACAGACGAAGTATTCGCGCAACAAAAACCTGAAAAGAAAGCACGGACCTAAAAATCTAGTATAACATAACACCAGTGATAGCCTGATCTGGTCACGACAGGACGTGTGTTGTCGATTCCTTTCTTTTTTAAACTTCTTATTTCCCAGACAGTATCAAACCTATGTCCGCAGCAAAAGCATAAATCTATCACTGATGTCGTAATTTCAATTTAATGTCTCCGAATTACACACATGCCTTCAAGCGGTCCCTATGTTCAAGATTGATACAATTCACATTTAACGTTTTGGATCACTGACGCTAGTCACACAATTTTCTTTTTCGTAGCTTCTTGTGCTGTCTGCGCCTTGCTTTCTTAGCTTCGAAGTTTTAGCCTTCTTAGTTGAGCTGCTTGCGCAGCATAGCGACAGCACAACCGATACTGTTTGTTTCGAAAAATAGTGTTAATATTATGCTCTTAAAAAGAAAATTTAGCTCAGAAAATCGCATCTAAATACTTAGCAATGGAGAAATCATTTTGCCTCTGCAACGAGTGGACAGATTTTCATAAGCTTTGTTGAAAGAAATTAAATTATAGTAAACTTGTGAAGTGCATTTTTAATTTAGGCTATGAAATTACTTTAGAAATTTTTAGAAAATTTCTATATCAAGATACTGAGATACAACCCAGAAACTTGAAAATTATTAAACGCTATCATAATTCTGTAAATTGCACCCAATAATCTAAAGCAAATAAAAATGATGTATTATACACCAATCTGAAATATACCAGTATTCTGGGAGTAAAGCTTTTGCGATGCCCTCGTAAACATTGTAAATATATCCCGTAAACTGTAATCTCATACACCTTATTTGTCCACTCAAGGTGCTTCAAAACTTGTCACCTAAAGAATTGCAATACTTTTTTTTCATGAATGATTAGGAATATATAACCTTCATACTTTACTTTTCTTGCTTAACGATTATTGATAGTTTTATTTTTAAAAAGACGTATAGAAATTCTGCGTTCTACAGGTGCTAGAATCTAACATGCTCTTTCAAATACAACAATATTCATCCAAATCAGTAATCCGGTTGTCATATTAAAGCAGTTTTGTGTCTTAAATTTGAATACGTAAATCGCAGTAGGCTCTACTGGGCAGACAAACTACTTGTTAGCCAGGAATTATCTGTCCTGTAGAGTACAAAATATTCCTGTTTGCTTTGAGGTTCCACGTTCAATGTACGAACACGCTTTGATTATTGTTGAACAGAATTAAAAGTATTCCCTAAATATTTCAAATCCCTCAGTGCCAATGGTAAACATTTCTATTTGACCATGTGACTGAATCTTACTTTTAATAGCATAAGTTTTCTAGCCTCCGAAGGCTTTATTTTGGAGTGATTTGGGTTTGGTCATGACTCTCTAAATTAGTATTGTCATATTCTAATCGGACACTCTTGATTCCCTGCCGCACATCATTTCGATGATAGACTCCATAGCAAATAACAACACTTGCAAACACCTTGGAATTCAAGCCCAAATATACATGGCACCAGCAAATTTATCTAATTTTAGCTTTAGCTAAACGCTCACTTAGTATGCTTAGCGTGTCTAAACCGGGCACCTATTTGGATATGTAAGTTCACCTACACTACCCTTATTCTTTCGCAGATTCAATAGGCTTCTGTTATTCTGTATCCTAACCAAGCATACATAATCAATGACATTGAATAACACCAAAATTCTGCTGTCTGTTTCATCTTTTGAAATTATTTATGCTACTCCCGTATAAGATCTTTTAAACAATGTGCCGAGTTAGAACCTTTATCAAATCGCCGTGAAAGCGATCAACTGTTGTTCTTCTATTGTATATACAGTCGTACATCTCTGCGCAACGACATCTTCAATAATATTATCCCTCGACACAATATTCCTTCGAAGTAAAGTGAACGAATCCTTTGTTGCTCACTTCCTTTCGTAAATTACTTGATACCTCAAATTGCATTTGCAGGAAAAAGCGGTCATCTAACATACCAACCCAAACTAACTTTACTAAATATCAAGAACTATTTAGCAGTCGTGCCTTATAGAACTCGAGCATAGCCCCTGTTATACTTGTTTATTTGAGTAGTGTTCGCGCGTGTATGTATAAATATATAATTGTATTGTTCGCTCCAATGTTGTCTATTGTGTAATTATATATGAATATATTACCTTCCGCCCTTTTGTTTTGCTCTAGCACTTCTATAATGTAATCATATTGCTTGCTTCTCTTGCAGTGGCTTTTGTTGTGATCCATTTCATCAGTGTATGTCACCTTCCCTATGTTACCACCCCTGGTAACAAGTGGTATACAAAATTATTTAATAAATAAATAATTAACTAATTCATTAAATAATTATATCTTATTTAATTAGTTTGGGCCAGCATGGCTACATTCTCTATTTTTGCAAGGCTGCATACGAAAAAAAATGAAATAAAGAAGCACACGTCTATCACTTGTCAGAGGAGGCGTTCGGCAGCTCAGAGTAGACTCAGAATTAGTGCTCTTTACGGGACTATAAATAAAAGACTGGCTCCTTTGGGTACCGTGGTAAGGTCCGGTGGCTTGAAACACGTTTTCTTAACACATCTGACTTCGTCGCGTGAAATATGTGCCCACAATGGAAAGCAGAAGAGCATGACAAGGGCACTCTTTATAAAAATACTCCCAGTAAATGAGTTGCTAAAGCGAAATGTCCTTCATGAGCTGGGTGACAAACGCCAACGGCCTATACAGAGAATACGACGCGTGAGCACGCCATCACAAGCCGTTTTAAACCTCATCGCTCACTGGTTTAAGTTTCCATTGACCCGTACAATAGCCACCTTCCTTTTTTCTTTGCTTTCGTTTATTGTTTTGTTTCCTCCACAGAATTTATTTTCTTCAACACATGGTGCGTCTCTTCATCGGTGCTTCAGCCTTGCTGGGTTAGAATTTATGCTGTTCTTTGTCTTTCTTTTTTTTCTTGGAACGAGTTTGTGTCGGTCGCGTGCTTGACGGCAAGTATTTAGTCTTTGAACGAACACGCTAGTGTAATCGCTTCTGATAAGCACACGGTGTGTTGAACCTGACAGTTTCGCTCTAGTATTAAAAGAACAAAGCGGATCAGTGAATGAAGTCAACCGTTGCAAATATACAACGAAACAAATGCTCGGAGAAGAGAAATACATGAACAGCTGTCAAAAAGCACACACAAGCACTTCGTGGGCAAGATGCAGGGAAAAGCAAGTACAATAAAAATAATTATGATTACCTCTTTGATTGGGTGCGCTTTGAGCAATACCCTTCTTTTTCAAGAAACATATTCAGCTGTGAGGATTCTTTCATTCACTAGAGCGTAACGGGAAAAATGGCTAGTTTTGGAATGATCTAGAAGAACAAATAGACATTACGTGGAGTACCGTATTGGTGTGCCAACAGTCACATCCAATGCTAAAAAAAATTTCAAAACATTTGTATTCGGTAGATAGGCAAGGTGAGATGTTTATCGGACACTGGGCTGCGAGTTCGTGGAGAGCTCGCATGGTAGGATAGACTGTACTGTACATTAATATGTGCGAAAAAAAAACGAAGTAGCAGTCTGGACTATCAACGGTGGGAAAGACACGACAGGAGCTCCATACACCTTCATTCTACTGTTCGATGGACAGCAAGTTCGTGTGCTTCGGTTGCTCTAACTGAGCCTTAATATTAGCGCCGGGAAGTCAGATCTGGTGACGTGTACGTGGATTCAGCTGCCACGAAATCGCCCACTTCTGTAACTTTGGTGCAGCAAGTAGAAATTTATGACTTCTGGCTACAAACAGCACCATATATTGCAGTTATCTAAACTCCCCCTGTTAGGCTGTTCAATGCGCGGAAAACCAGCCCTTTAGCTACCGGCAACGTGATTTTATTGAAACATGTATGAGGGTTTTATGAGTAGTTTTCGTACATGCTGAAGACACATACATCTTAAGAATATTCTTCACTTCCAGCACGCCACTTGTTGAGGCATATAGATGACGTTGTGCTTAGATTCATGGTGTTTCTACAAGCTACAATGCACAACTAAACGGTCTACGATTGGGACGGGCTCATTTCCTTCGTGATTTGTAAGGAGTAGCGTGTACTTAGATGCAGGCGCATGCTGAGGATCACGTGCGGTAAGATATATAAATGAACTACAATGTCGTGTTCAGTATTTCCGGTTCGCCTATAATCAGCTATTCCATGTCACAGTCTATATTCGGAAGGCTATTCACATGCAGTAGAAGCTTTATTCAGCGGGTCCTATGACTGTTTCCAGTTTCAACATTGGATCATGTTTGTTTGAGTCGTCTTATTGTTAGTGACCTTTGTAGCTTGATTAGTGGGACAGTTCGGCACACAAACCTAAGATTAGCGTTTCACTGAGTTCATATTTCATAGGGCACACATTTCATTGAAATGTATTTAGCGCTTGCGGAAAGCGAGCGGTTTTGTTATTCATATGTGTACATGTAAATGAAGATAGTACCCGGAAGACTACCGGTTTTGTGGACGACCGCTACCGTTGATTGCGGTCGTCTATAACCCGGTGAAGGCGGATGTGCAAGGGCTAACTGAAAAATGGAAGCAAACGTCAACTACTCTTGTTGTCGCAATTTTCACGCTCCCCAGCAGCCAGCCGTTCTGAAACAGCTGGACGCGTTATTGCATGGTTTGCTGCTGAAGATTTACTTCTGTGGCCGTAACTTCGGCTTTCTCGTTTAGTAGAGAAGGCCATGAAGCTGCAAATCTGTTTCAATATTGCATTTTAGCCTCTTGAGCACAATTATTTATAGGGTAACCAAACATATTTTCCCTTGGGAAGCTGCGAAACAGTGGTGTTCAGAAGCGGCGCTCCCCTTTCAATTCGCTTTTATTTTTGCAACAAAAACACTATCACAGTGCATTTCCTGTCCCTCCAAGTTAACATTATTATAGACAAACCCCCGTTGCAGCATGTTTACACTCCTCCTCGCCGCTTCCTTCCTGCCGGTTTGCGGTAACAACGTTTCCTGAAAAAGCTGAAGCTGGAACGCGAGTTCAAACTCTGCGTGGAAGTTCTCGGCGGAAATAGACATAATGTTTCACTTTGCTCACAAAAGCCGCTGGCGTAATTAAGCCCGCCAACTCCTATCTCACTTTCAAGTTAGTTTAAATCGTCAAATTCTGGCGAACAAGTACGCGTGTGCAGAAGTTTCGCCAACGCTGCCGTTAAGCATGTCTACAAACGCACCACACTTTAAATTACGTAATCATTCCTGAAAGGATTTAATATCCGGTAGAATTTAGGACTCATATTCACCACATTTTGCTTTAATAACGCACTTATTCATCGTGTACTGACGTTCAACAAGCTTGGAATTGCAAGCAGAGTGAATTAATCAAGTTTAGTTGAACATTTAATGACTTGTAATTATTTTTCATGTTTGTTTCTTTCCTCTCTTTTCAGCGTTGCATTCACCCCACGCCAATCTTTCCCGCCTAGGCCAGGAGCTCAGTGAATTGCATACAAACACCTTACAGAAGGTGTGATTATCTTTAGTTTTTCACAGGCAGTAAGTGAGGTCCGCCCGAGCACCCTCTCTAAACCAACTTTATCCGGTTTTTTTCGCGGGCTCTATGTATAGTCAATCAATTCTTTAACGGTACCACGCGAGTGTCTAGTCAAAGGCATTGGTCTAGTGTCTACTGACCGTTTGGTCAATGCCTTCTGATGGCGTGAAGCGATGAAATTAGCAAGGGCGAGAGAGATTAGCAAGAGATCGTCTAGTTCTTGCCTATATTCATCATTTCGCGCCGTTAGAAGGTATTCACCAGCCGGTCAGTGAACACACGTGGGGTACTGGTAAACAGTCGGCCAATTGTACATCTTACTAGTCCGTTCAAACATAAGCCGTTCCTATTTGTGCACATAGGAGAGCAGGCAAGGACGGGTGCTTCATGTATCGTTAGGCGTACCATGTTATATTAATTTTTGGCACAGATCGCAAAATCAGGACATGTTAGTAGAACTTTGACGCCATTTAAATCCATTTGCAGAGCAGTCCGTACACTCCTGGCGTCTCGGCTCAGCAAGGGGCTTGATTCTCTGGCGTTAAATTTCCAATGGACAGAATATTTACTCATATCTTGAGTACACATCACCACCACTTATAATCCCCTTTCTGTCGAGCGGCTGTAAGTTGAGATAGTCGGAAGGCAATAATTATAAACAATGCTGAAAAGTACATGGTTACGCGCAGAGAATGACGACGTTGTCCTATGCATGTGTCCTGGATTGAAATCGCAATACATATAATGCACTTCTTGCGTTACAGTGACTTTTATCTAAATGATTGAATGCAGCCGCGGGAAGACCTAATTGCTGTTATATATATACCTCTATATATATATATATATATATATATATATATATATATATATATATATATATATATATATATATATATATATATATATATATATATATATATGTTGCTGCAGAGAAGCCGCCACAGTGTGGCTGCATATATATCGATATATAGTTACGAGTAAGGGCCACCTCCGTAAGCTGAGACTATTTAGAAGGTTAGCCAAGAAGGTGGCTCATCATTATGTATGTATGTATGTATGTATGTATGTATGTATGTATGTATGTATGTATGTATGTATGTATGTATGTATGTATGTATGTATGTATGTATGTATGTATGTATGTATGTATGTATGTATGTATGTATGTATGTATGTATGTATGTATGTATGTATGTATGTATGTATGTATGTATGTATGTATGTATGTAGCTGGACGCAACGTCTTTTTCTGTAAGTTTGAGTTTACAACATTTAGCTTAGAAAGCTAAAATACTTCGACGTATAATGCGTACATTCAATGGATATCGTGGTCCCTCCGACAGCAGAGAGATTACCCTTCAAAGATCTAGCCTCCGCAAGAGAAAAAGAAGATGTATGATAGTATAATGTAGGATATTATAATAGAACTGTTCGCGGAAGTGTTTTTGAGGCACTTAGTGGTAAATGAGTCGAAACCAGGTGAAGAATTATAGTCGAGTTTGTCAATAAGTTGAGCAACGCCAGATGTATGAACTATTACTGGGAAGATGACTGGATAATCATAGTTACGTAACTTTGCACGTTGCTTATTAAAGCTCCGGAAACATTTTGACAAGGCTTCGTTATGGTGAGTTGCAGCACCATTTTTAGGATCAGGCTGCCCAGTAGAGTCATCTAATAAAATTAAGTTATCAGAAACAGGTCTGATTATCTTTCACAAATTTTTAATGCTAGTTTTAAGAATAGACGGAAGAGTAACAGCGAGAAAAGTACGTTCAGAAAGTTTTAATGGTTGAATATATTCGTTAGAAGCCACCTTGTATATCGTCGAACGAGAAGCACTCGAGGACAACTTAGCTGAGCGGTAGACGCTTTTTATCAAAGAATGTGATTGCAGTTTCGAATGAAATAATGACCACCGAACAAGACAATAAATTAGTGTGCGTACCTCTTGTCATGATAACCAGCCATCAGGACAAAAAAAATGAGTTCGTACCTTTATTAAAAATTATGCGTCACCTCCGTGTCGTGTGCTAAACAGCTTCGGTGGTCAAGCACCTTCACAGAGTGGAATGGCTCATCATTTTTTTTAGTTAGGTGGCGCTCGTGGCGAGAGGAATACAAAGAGGCGTCGGCAGTGGAGAGGAGTATGAATAGTTGGTCTATGCCCACGGAGACGATATCCGCGAGAACCTAGCCATAAACAGCTTCACTGTAATAACAATTGTTGCGTTAAGAGGAAACTTTAGCTACGTTGCTGCTATCTCAATACATGTAAAAGGAGAATTTGTTTTTCTCGGCAACCACTGCACCAAATTTGACGAGGTTTGGTGCATTTGAAACAAAAAGCTAAAATCTAGTGATGGTTTGTTTCCAATTTTCGATTGTGGTCGTTAATTCTTTATTACAAATTGGCGAAAATCGAAAATTTTCAGAAAACGAAACTATCCAGTTTACAACTCTCTACCTCACCAAGCAACAATGATATCACAATTCTGTGAATTGCATCTGATAGTACATCTAAAGCGGACAAAATTGACATGTTACACATGAATCTCAAAAAATTGAGTAATATGCAAATGCGGTTTTCGCAGAACCCTTGCACACAACGTAACCAATTACCGTAAGATATAAATTGACATATCGAATTTCTCCGCTTTCAATGATCTAATGGATGCCGTTTAAAGAACCAGGATATCTGTTATTCATGCAGAGCTATATTTTATAAATTCGTGCGTCTATTTTTTCGAGCTTTCGAAATTTTGAAAATACTTTGAATAAAATTCAGGCCCTAAATCGAAATTCCGCTTCCAACAGTCACTATAGTTTAAGATTCTCTTTTGAATACAACAAATTTCATTAAAAGCGGTACAGGGGTTATCTCAGAAAGGCGTTTTTGTCTTTCACATTTATTTGAATTTTTCTTCCTTAAGGGACCTAAAGCTTCCTCTTAAGGAAGAAAATGTTGCAAAACCAGGATGATGACGTCAATTCAACATTTAAAGCCAGCTGCTGTTGGGAATAAGACGTGGACGGAAAGCAAAGTTGCAGCCCCAGGTGCTTCAAATCGACGTGTCGAGGAGTCATGGCGCGCTGCGATGAAGACATGCCGGACGTGGAGACACGATGGTGTAGCGGTGTAGCTGACACACGCTTGTCCGGACGCGCGGCGGGCTGTTGCAAACTGAGCGTTGAAATATGGCCCACGGAATTTGCCCGGGGAGTTTGCGTCGGAAGGAAAAAATTTATAGAAATGGGAACAACGGCAACAGTTCCGAAGCAGAAAACGGGCAGGCTCAGACTGTTTGGCTTTAGTAAAAGCAGGTTTCTTCTGATGACGTTTTCTTTTTTGTCTTTCTTCTCCGCTTCCCGTTTCAGAAAGCTGCCGACATACAACATTTGGGGGAAAAACAAGCAGCGCAGCCAGCGCTTTTGACAAAGACCTTTTGTCGACGTCAATTCGCCTCAGTCTTCTTCATTTTTTTAAGCTTGAAGCATGAAGAAGAGCGAGGAAAAAAAATACTATTGAGAGCCAGAAAGTGGGCTTTGCGTTAGGAAAGAGAAAGTCGCTAATGTTCCAATGCTTTCTAGAAAATTTGGACAGCAAAAAAGAAAGGAAACGCGACGAAAAGAACACAGTGGTAGAGGGAACAAATCAAGAGTTTAATTTTATATTGCGTAAGTTTGCCCTACGGCGTCCAAGTATAGGACAAACTTGGAAATGCAGTTTTTGGTGTTTCATTGGGCTGTTCTTATATCGTGCTATTACTTTGCTTCCGTGAATGAACACCATAATTTATGGTCGATTCACGTATATCGCGATGTTATATTGTTCTACTTTACCTAGCTCCTATGTACAATTTAAAATTATGGCATTTCATACGTACAAGAACGAAGATCTGATAATGAGACACGCCGTAGTGGGGGATTCCCGAATAATTTTGATCTTTCGTGGTTCTTTAACGTGCACATAAATCTAAGTACACGTGCATTTTTTTTTATTTTCGCCCCCATTGAAACGCAGCCGCCGTGACCGCGATTTGACCCCTCGACCTCGTCCCTATAGCCGCGCAACACCAAAGTCACCAAGCAACCATGGCGGGTCTCCTTCGTACTACAGTTGTATAGAACATTCTACTTAGTACTATATTCATAGGTGCGTTATTTATTTATTTATTTATTTATTTATTTATTTATTTATTTATTTATTTATTTATTTATTTCCAGATGCGCTAAGTTCAAACTATTCCTGTAGCCAATTGATGCCCCCAGCGCCCTCTACGAGCTTTCATGAACGCACACACTCACACATCTCTTATGAGGCATTACGAAAATTTCAAAGTACCAGTTCTACAGTTTTTTAGTGAGTCCTGCTTTTTTTTTTCTTTAAGTACACCAGTGCTTTGAAGCAGTTCGTGCGACATCAGCTTGGACACAGCTCCAAGAATTCTGCCTTCCATTAGGGGACGGTTTTATTTTTTTTTATTCTTATCTGATCGTTTTCTTATTTTTTTCTGCCCCTTACACCATCCGCCTGTGCAGAGTAGCCAATGAGACACTTCACGTGGTTACCCTCTGTGCCTTTCACCTCTTGTTTTCCTTCCTTCCTTCAAAGTACCAAATCGCGTCATTGAGGAAGACGCTCGCAATTGTTGTTTCTTGCCATTCAGAAGTCGAGTACACCTGTGAGCCAATCTCCACTTAGCGCACTGGACCTCTCAATGGGGACATTCAATAGAATCTAGACTTCTCAACGGCAAGGCACAACAATTGTCAGTGATAGACTGAAACTAATGGTCAATCTCCCAGAAAGTGCATTGAACTTGCGCCACTTCTGCATCTTGCGCTGCTATCATTGACAATTATCATAGTCATTGTTATTGAGAAGTATTAAGAAGGGATGAATGAATGTAGCCGTTTGTCGAAATTACGTCACCTCGCTTTCCTGTCACTTCCGCGCTGTCATCTTAAGTGCAGTCCGTGGAGACGTGCCATCTGCAAAATCTTGCTCATCTTTTACAAGAACGTTGTGTCAGCGTATTTTCATCACGCATCAACGTCGTCGCCCACATAGAAACTGAAAATATTGCTCGTATAGCTGCATTGTTAGGTGCGCCGTGTAACTTCTGCATTTGAGAAACTTCGTTCTTGTATAGCACGAGGTAGGACATAGACGTGCTGACATTACCTCCGACGGAAGTGTTGTACGCGTTCAGGCAACTGAACTAATGCATGCACTAAAGCGTGAGTGGCTGATAATTGGCTTCCAGTTTAGTTGATGCAAGAGTTGGGCTCTTGCTAAGTTTCTTTTGTAGGGTGTGCAACGGGTTCTGCGCTGTTGAAACAAGCCATACCACGGTAATTTAATTATGGCGTCGTACTTAACTTCAGTAACGCGATTTGACGAGATGCACACGTCAGTGGTAGCGCAATGCGTGGCCCGTCGCCAGTGTATTTTTTTACGACGGTGCTTTCCCTCCGAAAGAAAGCAAAAAACTGGTTCAGCTTCCGCTGGTACACTTACGCGCGTACGCAATTATTAGGAAGTTTTCGGTGGTGGCACCCGCAGGTACCCATCCCGCATAGACAAACCGCTTCTAGAATATGACTATAAAAGAACAAAGCTCCTGAAAGCTTACATCCGTCGATGCTTCCTCACGGGGCACAGAACCCTTACACGGATTGTTTTTTTTTGTTTCGTTTTTTACCTAGTCTACGATAGCGCTTTCTTCTTGCATCAAATGCAGGAGCTTCACCGAAACTACAGTAACTACTAGTATAAAACAGAAAATGAGGAACGCGATTTCCAGGAACACTCCGCGTTTGCATCGGAGCCCGACTGTGGCAGGAGATTTTTCGAGAGGTTCTTTATATGTACCGAAACCACAATCACTACGTCACCACAGATTGTCAAGGCACCTTATGACGCAAAAATGAATGGAACCTTAGAGCATGCATTTTGAAGAAAAAGCGTCTAATGTCTCTTTCAATATACGAGCGTGGCACCACACTCAGCTCGTCGTATTTAATTATACCCACACCTTTGCAGTATCTACTATGTGTCCCACTTAAGTCAAAGCTAAATATGCTAATATGCAAGCCCCACCTAACTGGACAGAATGCAGGTATAATGTTGTTTGCCATCGTTTAGACCAAGTCAGACTGTTTTCTTTTGTATTTTTGCTGAACTATAGAATTTGTTGTTTTTATTTATGCACCTTCTCGAATATTATATTCACATCAAAAGTACCAACGAGAAAATTGTACATCCTAAAAAAAGTTTCGATAGAGCTTATATGCTCAATTCTCGATACAGCTTATACACTCCGCTAAAAACAGACCATTAGCGGAGAAAATCTACCAAGACTGGGACATGCTCCTTTACTATAAAAAAAAAATTGACAGTCACTTTAGCATACGCCAAACAGGGTGAAGACGAGAGCCTGCGCACTCGAGAGATCCACTAAATTAATTGACATTCTCATTCGAATGCGTTGTAACTTATTGTTTGTATTCTCCCACTAAAGATCATGGGGTCGAGTGCCTTTATTAAAGCTGTCTTAATTAACTGTGTCTTAAGCAACCTCCCCTTAATTTACACCAAATGTCATGAGTTCGACTCCCAGCAAAGCTCAAAGGTTCTACTCCCAACAATGGTCGTGGGTTCGAGTGCGATGATTAAATCTATACGAAATACCTGCGCCTTCTTTTTTTGCATGATTAGCGGCATCGATATAGCAGCGATGTGGAAGAAAACGACGACGAAAGCGCTAACATTGGCACGAGCACTACGATGTTCTTTACCTCACAATGTGACCTTGAAGATGTACAGATCTAAGGCATTCACCTTAAAACAAATATTTTACCAATGTCAGTCAACTACAGCATGCCTAAGATGCTCTCTCATGGAGGCAATCTCATATTGTGATAAGCGGCTTTGTATAGTGGTCTATGCAGCCACGCATTTATTCTGCGCTATTGCTTGAGCCCAAGATGAGCTTTTTCTTTCGACATACCATCCGTGTCATTCCTGGACCCGTGATTAAAAACAGCTAATTGCACCCCGCACTTCTCGAGCAATGTTCACTGCACTTGAATGTTTACTGAATTCTCAGGTCGTTTTATTTTTAGTATCTTTACATCTATTATTAGTATTTTACTTACCTATTCTTACATAACTTAATTTCGTTTTAGAACAAAGTGACACGAAGTAGTACTGAGGCTTTCTACTTGAATCTCTTCATGGAAACAAACATACAACATTTAAGAATGACTGAATGTTGTTTCACGCTGTGTATGCTACGTACCTTTGTTATTCCACACTCAATATATCTCTAATCTTCTATCTCTAATAATATATATCTAATATATCTCTAATCTAGTATTTGACATGGCGTTGAAAATGAGAACGGAATCGCCTCTGACTTTGAAAATCACTGCCAGCTTTTTTCGTCATAGTCATGCAATTCCCGCGACCGCCGTAGTCGGTGGCCAGTCATAAGAGGCCCGACCTCCTATACCTTCAGCTACCCCTGCCCACCGCGCACGCACGTACAGACACCAGCAGACACCCACGAACAAGTGAA